>NW_009235695.1:0-233 GCF_000690835.1 Fulmarus glacialis
CCTCATGCTGCTTGTCTGGGCCGGCACGGGGGGCCGTGAGCAGGGCGGGAGCCCGATCCCCCCCCTCCCGCATCCCTCTCCCCCCCGATGACGTCAGCTGGCACGGATGACACCGCAACGCCATGGCAACGGGGGGGGCTGCATGGGGGATGCCCAGCGCTTTCCCTCACCCCCCTGCACAGGGCCACCCGCCTGCCGTGGGACCCAGACCCTGCCCTGGGCCCCCCCCCGGG
>NW_009235695.1:627-839 GCF_000690835.1 Fulmarus glacialis
GCGCCCGGTGCAGCATCCTTTTGATCTGCGGGCAGCGGGCAGGGCTCAGCGTTGCGGGGCGCGGGCAGGACCCTTGTCTGCCCATCCCGGGGGGCTCTGCGGTGCAGGGGTCTCCGTGCCCCCCAGGGTGATGAGGGGGGCTCCGTGCCAGGGACCCTTACCTTGTTGGAGGCCATCTCGCTGACCGAGTGCCTGGTCTGCAGCGTCTCCAG
>NW_009235696.1:0-11073 GCF_000690835.1 Fulmarus glacialis
TTGAAGTCGCACGCTTCGGCCGGGTAGGGCTTGCAGCACAGAATGCCGTTCTCGAGGTCCTCCGAGTCTTCGTGTAGGTCTCATCTGCTGTGGGCTGGTTCTTTGCTGTAATTTGTAGTCTGTTCCCCGTGCAGGGTGAGCCTTCTTGGTGTACTGGACCCCATGCTGAGCACGTGCGTCCTGTGAATTGTAGCAACCTGAATGCTACTTTTTCTTTACTGTCCCTATCCTGACGGCTGATGTGATGAGATGAAAAATTTGAAAGGGTTTAGACTAACTTTGCTTCTCACCCGAGAAAATCTTTCTTAGTCTCCACAAATGCTAGGAATGAACTAGTGTGAACTACTCTGATCCGCTTCCTGTGATCTTGGAGGCAAAACTGGCTGATCTTTCTTCCTCAGCCATGTTTTGCTTTTCCCTCTTCCGTTGTATCTGCTTTCCCCCAGGACTCTCCTTCCCATATGGAGGAAGGATGTAGTCAGTGACACAGCTGGAGACAGTCCCACCCATCCTGTACCAGCCCAAACCCCCTCTACTCCATCTCTTGGAGGCAGTCTGCAGGGTAAGATGTCCCACCTCTGAGATGAAGTTAAACTTCTATGGAGAGCCTGTGTTACAGCCTTTACTGTAACTTGTGTGATGCAATGGATTGCTATGCCACTGTGTAGGCTTCCCCCACCCCCCGCCCTCCGTAAGGGTCTGGTTTGATGATGCTAGGGGTGGTGGGAGGAGGGTTTGAATTAATTTTGTTTAAGCAGACCAGATATGATAGTGTCTTGTTTTGGGAGTGGTTGGCCTACCCGCAATTAGCGTACACTCAGGATTGAAGTACCTTTAAAGTTCCTTTGTACCACTTAATGATATGTTATAACTTCCATGTTTTCAAAATAACTAGATATTTCTAAACAGAAAACATGGCTAAATCACTTTTCCTATGTGGAATCATGCTATAAACAAAGTAACCATGCCTGGTTCAGGGAGCTTCTAAGTTGTAGATTGCTGGAGGCTAGAAGGAGTATGCATTTTAAATGTAGGAGGCAGAATGTAATTCTATTGACAGCACATGTGTAAAAAGAATAAGAACAGGACAAGCAGAAAACATAGATATAATCTCATTAGATTTTTAATATGGACATAGACCGACTCCTAATAGTAGTTATCAATTCTGGAAAAATACTCCGATGCAGTAATTGGAAAATAAACTTGAGGATTTTGGTATAAATATTATGCTTACTTTGTCCTTGAGCTCTCCTTCTTCACTTTTCTTTCAGACTTCAAAAAAAGTCCTAATTCTTAGACATTTTTTAACAAACTTTGACAGAATTCCTTAAGCTCTTTGACACATCAGAGACAATGTAAGATACTTTAGCTGGTCTCTGGACCACATTTGTTAAATCCTTCCCCCATCCCTTTAGGACAGCTTATTTATTCTTTACATATATCCAGAAAAGGAGACTTTGTAGTCTTATTGTTTTGATGCAGGGTAGTGGACAGCGGTTTAGGACTGTGGGAGCAGTAAAACTTCAGATGGCTGTCAGATATTGGATTATTGGAATGAGAGAATCTTGTCCCTTCACTTTCAGGACCAATCTAGTAAACTGGATTTTCTGCTGACAATTCCATTTTCTTGTTATAGTTAGAATTTGTGTTCATAAAATGATTAGGCTTAGCATAAAAAAAGATATTAGTTAAAAATAAACCCTCCAAACCCCACAAAAAAGGCCCCAAAAACCCAAACAAACCCCAAAGCAACTCTGACTTCTGTGTAGAAGCATGGTTAAGCGTAGTCCAGTGATATTGGCATGCTGTTCTGGCTACATCATTATACTTTTATATTAGCTCTACGTGCTTAAAACAGACTACTTCCTTTTCCCAGGGTGTTCAAGATGAAAACTCCCCTTGGTTTGCCTCAACTGTGTGTAAATTTGACTCCGGTGGTTTTTTTGTTTGCATTTTTTTAGCTAAGTATTCTAATATTTTTGGCTTACCTCTGGTAGTGGCAAGGAACATCATCTGCCACTGTGGTAGATGGAATGATGCACGTTGTGGGATGGCAAGCAGGAGTGACTGCTCACCAGTGGGCTCTATGTTAACACCTGAGACTTTTGCCTTGAGAGCAGGTGATAGGCCTATAATCCAAGGCAAATGGGAGGTTGAGGATTGCTGTGACAAGCAGTAGACAAGGGCATGGTATCATGAGAGAGATGTTTGTCCTTTGCTTGTTGCTCCAGTATCCCACAGTGACCACATATGAGAAAGGGGTGAGACCATTACTAACGTTCTCTCCCCCCGCCCTGCATGCATGGGAACAAAGGGTTGGCATTTCTGATCTTGTTCTCAAAGCTCTGGTTTAGGGGAGTATCTTCTAGATGAGAGAAGTTCTGCTGATGCTGTTCAGGCAGGGACCATAGTCACTGTTCTGCCAGAGACTCTTTAATCATCAGCTGATCAGGATGTTCTTTTTCCTTGTTGTTTTAATCACCAATCTGCAGAAGATAGAAGAAAGCAGCCTCTTTCTCCTTTGCCAGGGCAATCTCTTTAGTTTTACAGACCAGAGCTGCATCATGGCCTTGGAACAAACTAACTCCTGTTGCTCTTTTTGAGGAACACAGGGCTGCCACCTCTTAACAGTAGAGAAAAGGAACTTTGCAGAAGTTGAGATTCATCTCTAGTCCTCTACTAACTATAGCCCTTTTTCCTGCTTTCCCTAACCCTGTCCAATGCTGTTCTACCTTTACTTGTATGCAGTAGGCCTCTAGAGAAATAAAAATGTATACAGTAAGCCCTCAGATGAATACAAAAACATATTTTACCTATGTAGCTGGGGGAGCCTGTAATTGTCCTCATTCTTTCTCTGTTTGCTCTCTTGCATGAATCTGCTTGTGTAGCTTAGCCTATGACAGAAAAAGTTAGCTCATCCCCTGATTTTTCTACCTCCCTAGAATATGACTGATGCTATTTTCACTGTGTTGGGGACACTGTTACAATAACCTAATTTGTGAGGCTGGGATGGGGGAATACTGGAAGGACTAAGAGGAGAAGAGTCCTAGAGTTCTCCTCAGTTCCCTTTCTACTAACTCACTGCCCCCTCCTGCAGTGCTTATGATTGCAGCCTTCCAGAAAAGATGTTTTGATGGGCATGGGAGGTGTTACTACACTGTTCTGAGGACATCCCACTGTTCTCACCCACAGAAAGGAGAAGTAGGGAGAAAAAAAGAGAAGATCCCTGGGAGCCTCAGCCACTGACAGCAATTGCCCTTGTGACAAAAGCAGTATCTACAGGGAGTTCCCTCTTCACCTATGTCTTCCCAGCTCTGTGGGTGTGATTGCAGGTGGCTGCAGTCTTGTAGTCACTGTAGTCTCACCTGGTCTCCACTTACCTGCCAGTAGTGCAGCTACTGTGCCCTTCATGTGTACCATGTGTAGAGCTACTCTCATGACCAGGATATGTGGGTTTTGCCTAGTTGCCACCTGCAAAATACATGTTCCGATGCTGCTGTGGATGGTGGGTCACTCAAGAGTTGTAGCCTCTGAGACATGGGGTTAAATGGTCTACTGGCACTATAGACATCATCTGGGAGGTGATGATGGTGATATGCAACACATGTCTTCATTGTTCTTGAGAACTTGACTGATGTTCTTAGTGAGTCTGAGCCATAGCTGACTGGCAGTCCTTGTCAATCCGTAGCTGGATGAATAAGAACATATTGAGCCACACCTGATGGAATACACTTATGTTTTGCACATTAATGCATGTTAATGAGATTAATGTTTCATTGCCAAATTTGTCTGGACTCACTTGTAGTTGGATGGGGCATGCTTCTTGCCTAGCAGGTAGGTTCATGGCCGCCTTGGCATGTTCCCTGTGTCTTCATTGAGTGACGTCTTGCAGCTTTTCTTAAGTGATTGCTGTGGGAGGGTCCATGTTCGTGTGTCTATCCTTGAACCGCTGCAAAGTGAGCTTTGTTGAGCGCTCCCTGCATAGGTCGGTAGGTTAAAGAGCATCCAGCAGTCCTGTCTTACAGACTGTGCTATGGAAACATCTCTCTTTGCTTGTTCTCCACATGCTCTATTTCCTTGTCCCCTGTGTTGCCCAATTACAAACTTGCAGGCTCTTTTGCCAGCAAAAGAGGAAAAAAGTGAAAGCACATTCATAGTGCAATTTGTAGGGTGTCCAACTTGGCATCTGTGCAGGAAGTTAGGCTTGGGTGCACATTGACGTGTAGTGGATCAGGCTGCAGCCTGTCTTCTAGTTCATGCTGAACTCCGTTTTGAGGTTTTAGCTTCACTTTTTCTATCGCCTTCAGATGGGGGGGCTACATTTTCAGAGTGGAGGGATCCATTTGCTGGCCTTACCTGTCATCTGGGGAGTTTTGCTGCTTCCCAGGGGCTTGCATTCTGGACGTTGTGGAGAGGCTACTGGGGCTCACTTGGCCATATGACTATTATCCCTGCTGTTCTTTCATGTAGGCACCAGTGATACTTTCCAGGTCACCCCTGCCAGTATCAAACATGACTACATAGCTCTGGATGATTGTTAATGGCATGGGGAGCCAGGTGGTGAGGGGAGGGGGAAGGATTTGAGGATGGCTGAGCAGATCCTGCAGAGCAACACTGGGTTGCAAAACTGCTGTTGGCAACAGGATTTTGGTTTCTACGACCATGCAACCGTCTTTCAGGATTGATGACTGCTTCAAAGAGACAGGATCCACCTGACTAAGTAGGGCAAATGTATCTTTTGCCAACAGGGCTGGTCAACCTGCTAAGAAGAACTTTAAACTGAGAATGATGGGGGAGGGAGAGATTCCTCTCAGGTAAGATCAGGTGAGGAAGTGGTGGATGGGATAAGCAAGCAAAAGGCCTGGGGTTACGTGAACAGAAGAGAAAGCAACAGAAAAAGGATGAAATGGAAACACCCCAAGGACATCAAGAAGGAAGTGCCTACAGAACAGCCTTGTGGGGAAAGCTCTCCTGCCCTTCCTGGGGAATCATGCTTGGGTGCCTCTCTGAAATGCCTGTAACACTAAAGTGTGCAGCATGGGGGACAAACAGGGGGAATGAGAAGTCCGTGGGCAGTTACAGAACTATGACCTCATGGGGATCAGGGATAGCTCACATGACTAGAGTGCTATGATGGATGGATACAGGCTTTTCAGGAAGGTGAGGAGGGGGAGTTGTCCTTTATGTGAGAGCAGTGGGAATGCCTGGAGCTCTGCCTAAGGACAGGTTATGAGCTAGCTGAGAGCTTATTGGTCAGGATTAGTGGGCAGACCAAGATAGGGGACATTGTGGTATGTGTCTGCTACTGACCTGATCAAGAAGAAGAGTCTTCAGTCAACTGGAAGAAGCCTCACATGCCCTAGTCTTTGTGCTCTGCTGGACCTAATAATAAATAGGGAAGAACTCGTCAGGGATATTAAGGTCAGGGCAGTGACCATAAGGCGGTGGAGTTTGGGATCTTTAGGGGATGGAGCAGAGCAAAAAGCAGGACCACAACCCTGACTATCAGGAGAGTAGACTTTAGCCTCTTCAGGGCTCTGCTTGGAAGAATCCCATGGGTTACAGCCCTGGAGACAAAAGGGGTCCATGAGAGCTGGGTTGATATTCAAGGATAATCTTTTCCAAGCTCAAGACTGGTTCATCCCAACAATCAGGAAATGGGGCAAAGGTGGCAGGAGACCTGTATGGATGAGCAAGGAGGTCCTGACTAAACTCAGACATAAGGAAGGCTGATGTACTCAATGCCTTCTTGTGGTCAGACCAGCCTTCAGGAATCCCAGGCCCCTGAGACCAGAGGGAAAGTCTGGCACAAGGAAGACTTACTCTTGGTAGAGGAGGATCAGGATAGGGAACATCTAAACAAACTGGACATAAGTCCATGGGACCTGATGGGTTGCACCCATCAGTGCTGAGGGAACTGGTTGACATCCTTGCGAAGCTACTCTCAGTTATCTTTGAAAGATCATGATGATTAGGAGAGGTTCCTGAAGACTGGAAGAAAGCTAATGTCATGCCCATCTTCAGGAGGGGCAAGAAGGAAGATCGGGAACTACAGGCCAGTCAATCTCACCTAAACTCCTGGACAGTGATGTCTTTGTCTTTTCTTCTCCATGCCTGCTTGGAGTGTGTGTGGCCTCTGTAGGAGCCTTTGGTGGGGGATGTTGTTCAAGACTTTTGGGAGTCCAGGCAGACTGGCTTAGCTCAATTTCCCCTTTCTGAATGCTTGTTGACTTTTGAAACCCTTGTTCATGTGCTTGTTCCCTTGTCCACTGCTTCCCTTTAAAAAACCCATACTGTATGACTGTTTTTTCTCCACTTTGTTGTGCTTATACATGTACCCACTACTTCTCTTCTTTTTCTGTTTACCGAATCTGTTATGAATACCTGCTCCCGGATTGACTGAGCAAGTCCAGTAGGTTGTGAAACTTTTATTTTGCACAAGTCATATTGATTCTTCCTCAGTATGACTCTTACTCGTGTGCCTTGTGATTCTGTTCTTCAGGTTAATGTCTACTGTACTGCCATGGACTTCAGAGTTTAGTGATAGGTAGTTCCTATTTTAGAAACTTGTATGGCATGAGCCATCTTCTAATTCTCCAGTACAAAGTGAAGTCTAAATGAGAGCTTAAATAACATACTGATTGATTTAGTTCAAAAAGTGGACTTTAGAAAGCTATTAATACTTTCTAAATGTGATGGTTTATTATTGCTTGTTTTGTTGATCTGTTCTATGATACATTGAAGTGATGCTTAAGTGCAGAAATCTCTTAAAGATTCCTCTAGTGCAAATGTAAGTAAAAAAAAAAAAAAACACCAACCACCAAAAGGTATGTTTTCACTGCATTTTTTTAGGTGGTTCTTCTACATAAACTGATTGACTTGGGGCCATAGACTCTCATGTATGCCTTTTTCATGAGCAGAGCAAGAGTAATTACTTTCTACACCATTCATGAGTTGTTCTTCAAACTTCATTTTTTGGCTTGCCATGTTGTATTGTGATTATCGGAAGTCATGATCAATTTTATTTTTCTTGTCTGTACATGACCTCAGCTTTTTGAAAATGCTTTACTATGTCTCATATCCTCTTTGTTTTGATCATCTTAAAATATTTTTATATGATGTCTTCATACAATATCTTGCTTTCTAGAAATATTTAACTGCTTTTTTACTTGTTTTAACAAATACCTCAGTGTTGCCATGTTGAAACAATTGCAACAGTTGTAGATTTTTTTTTTTGCTTCTCTTGCTTCTGCAAGGATGCTGAAACCAAGTCAGCTGAGATTCTTGACAGTGTCTCGGCAAATGTGCTCGTATGTGCTGCTGAGAACCAGGTGAAGAGTTGCCTTCTCTCTTGTGGCTTCCTGGATTAGCCACTCCGTGGCACTCGCTACTAGCATATGAAAATATAGCTCAGGTATCACCTCCTGGATTATAGTTTGGGCTAATTGAAACCTGTTAGAATTACTGCATTTTCTGCCTCTCTGATCTCCTGTAATGTCCCTGTTTTCTTTTATAGCTGGAGGTCAATAATCACTGTGTAAATCAAGTGTGTGAGGAAAAGGTGACAAAGATGAGCAGAGCAGCAGAATAATTTATGACCAGGAGCAAATCTGGAAAAGAGATAAGAAACCTGAGGTCTCTAAGTCACGAGTCCAAACAAAGAGATTTGTCTAGGAAGCAAATATTCAGCGTTTCTCACAAGACAAAAACTAAAGGCATGAAATGAAATTATCAAGCAGTAGGTCTTAATCCACCACTTGGGCTTGTATAATGCTTTTTGATGTTGTGGAAAGCAAAAGCTGAAGAGATTTGCAAAAGGATTAACAAATTAACAGTATTTGATGACTACTGGTTTTTGGTGCCTGGAAGCAATTTTTAGCTCAGATTTTTTTTTTTAATTTTCAGAAGCTGGGAGTATATGTAAGTGAAGAATCATTGTATGTTTGCCTCGTTCTCTATACTTTTTCCCTTTAGCATTTGCTACCAGCTGTTCTTCTTACTGGCTTACACTGGAAGGATTGGCATAGGCTTCAAGGATGAATTTGTATTTTTCTCAAATGTGGGGAGCAGGAGACAATGGGTTGTGGTAACCCAAGCAAAATGATGAGAAAGAACAAATGAAGGAAGCAATTTGAATTGATGGATTCTAGTGATAGAAGATGACAAAAAATGGAAGTTGTCGTCAGACACGTTATCTCTTGCATCCAGTATTCTTTGGGAATGTTCAAGGACAGGTAGACACTGGCTGGTGACACTCTGCTCAGAAGTGTGATGAGACAAAGAACCAGAAATGGGCTTCACAGTTGCCAGATGCATTTATTCAACTTCCTTCTCTTGTGGCTGTGAATACTGGCTGTTGTTCCCATTGACTTTTTTTTTTGTCCAGAAGGGGCATGTGAGGCTTATCCTAGGAGGTCCTGCTTTGGTTTAACAGTACCTTTTTAAGAATATCTGGAATTGTCACTGTACTAGAGACCAAACTGAGTAGCAAATGTAAAGTGATTTAAAAAAGGGAGTGGGTGGAAGAGTGTCTGTAGAGTCAAAACAAAGCAAAATCAGGTGTACACTAAACAGAGGCACTTTTGGGACCATACTTCTCTGGAGATTTTCAGAGTCAGTGGTCTCTAAGTTAAGTTCCTTCTACCAGAACAGAGTTTGAGGGCTGGCAGTTTCAGGGAACAGAAATACTTTCCAGAATTTCTCTCAGTGCTGGGGGATAAGGGTGCTTTCAGTGAATAACTGTCTTGGGCTAGAAGTGTTGTCAAGCACATAATACTAGGCTAGTTCAGCTAAGCTGGCACTAGTTACTTTTCTTTGAGTCTACTGCTATGTTCGGTTCTCTCTTCTCCGCTTGACCAGTGCTGAAAATAAACAAGATGTTATTTTTTGTGGTCTAGAAAGACCATCTTGAACTGTACTCCAGTTCAGTTTGATCATCTAAACTTTTATCAATGTTATCGTGAATCCATATTCTCTTTGCATCCTGTTGTTAGAGTTCTGGCGAGGGTGTCTGCGGGTTTTTTTGCAGTGATTGAAGGTGTTGCTGCTCCCAGCTGTCTGCTGCCTCCCTGTGCTGGAAGTTGCAATGTGTCCTTATGTCTCAGTTATTTCTGTCTGCTCAGTGCATTAGCTTAAAATTCTAGTGAAAGTGGCTTTTTGACTAACACTTTGGACTGTGAATTGGACCTGTGTATTTCATTCTCATGTTTGTTACTGGAATAAGAGCAGAAAAGAGGTTAACATGCTGGAGAAAAAAACATAGTAAGCTACCACAACTGGTTATGCAGTGAATGAATCAGTCCTTTCTAATTAAGAAGTACAGTCTCTGGTTCTGTTTTTACCAATAGGTTCTGAAATGGCTTTCATCATGCAATTTTTACCTCCATCTAGCTATATTCTCTCTACACAAGAATTGCATTAAGTGTTTATTCTCTGTTCAGAATATTGTTATTTTGGTGTTGTTATGCTCTGTATTGTCTGTAATGCCTCAAAAGCATAAATTATTTACTGCCTGTTGTAAGTATCACACCCAACCCAAAACTTTAGTTGAATAAATCTTGAAAGAATTAATTCTTTAAAGAAAAGAAGTAAAATTGCATGGATAGACAGCCAAGTCATTTCTGGTATGTAGTATGCTTGTAAACTAAGGCTTCTCAGCCCTCATACTGTCATATTTTAGTTAATTTCAGAAGTTTTATGAGAATATAGTCTATCAGGAACTTAATTATATCCTGACTGCTTTTAATCAGTCTTTTTGAAGACCAGATGGTTGAGTCTGTCATTGGTGCCACTCTGATGTTGAAATAGGCGCTCCTAGGAATAGCACAGTTTGCTTGCTTGTTTCTACATTTTATGCTTTGTTATGAAATTTCTCTTCCTAAAGTTGGTACATTCTGCTTTTGGCTCTTTTCACTCCCTGATTGCTCTGTTTCTGAATTTACATTAGTAATTGTTCTGGTATCTTTTCATAGAAGCAATAGCAGCAATCTGATATGGTCTTGACATTTTAGCTATCTGATATACCTTTCAAATAATCTTGCAATCTAAAAAAAAATAAAGGTGTGGAGGACTTTGATGTGCCTTGCTGCAGTCTGAATAGCTGATTACATAATGTATTGAGTTGGGACAGGGAGAAGTCTGTAGATCCTTATTCTCTGAGGTAGAGAACAGGAGTGGAAGCTCATTTCTGAACAGTTCACTTTTCTCTAGTTCATCTAGTTTCAGATTCTTTTTAGGTATATAGTGCAAGAGTTAAATTGGGCGTTGGACCTGTATTTCACAAAATAAGTCTATCACCATTTATCTTTCAGTGATATTACTGTTTAAAAAAAATCTCCCAAAGCAGCAGTATTGGAAATGAGGGCGAATAATTTAAGATCTGATTGTAGGGTATACTGATCTGCTTCAGTTTATATCTTTGGAAGACTTGCACATTTCAAACATAGTATGTTTTGGTATGTCCCACTGAGAATAAAAATTAAATCTTGTCTTTGGGACTAGATCACATCTAATTGTAGGTGGATATTAATTGAAAATGTTTGATATAGGATGTTCTTGAACAACAGAAATCATATCATACACCCTTTTCAAAGAAAGCTATGTGAAACCTGGTGCTGTGTTTCAGTTCTTTGATAGTTAGTCTTTGGGATGTTCTCATATCTGCATACTTTTTTCCCCTTAGGTGAGTGGAATCAAGAGTCTCTATGAGTCTGAACTGGCTGATGCTCGAAGAGTTCTGGATGAAACTGCCAAAGAGAGGGCTAGATTACAGATTGAAATAGGAAAACTGAGAGCAGAACTTGAGGAGTTCAATAAAAGGTAAGGGAAGTCCTGCATGAGAATTTTTTTTTTTTTTAAATTAGAATGGGCAATATTTGCAGTAGGAATAATACTATTGATGCTTCTTAAAATGCCTTTTGGAAACATTGCAGATCAATGAGAAGATACAGGCTTGTCAGAGGGAAATGCCCCAGCTTGTTGGTACAGCTAGTCGGAGCAGATAATCTGACCAGTATATACACAAATATATTTGTAGATATAAGTTTCATATCATAGAATCATAGAATCATTAAG
>NW_009235697.1:0-345 GCF_000690835.1 Fulmarus glacialis
GGTTGTTATTACCTCGCACCACGGTGCTAAATGCATTCACGCCGCCTACCTCAGCCTGTTTGTGCCCTGTGTAAATGATGGGTGTTTGTGCGTGGGTGTCTCTGCAGGGGAGGCCATCTCCCGGCTCTGCCTGAGGAGCGCGGTCTGCTCCCTCCTTCGAACTGTCCTAGCTGGCGCCGTCTCTCTGGAGCGCCCGATTCCCCCCGCGGGCCGCTGCCCGCCTGCGACCGCAGCTCTGGGCGGGCCGCAGAGCAGAGCGGGGGCAACGCGGCTTCTGAACCAGAACTCCATCCTGGGGTTAAGAGAAGAAGATCTTAGGCAATTTTTCCGTGTAGGTTCTGTGCA
>NW_009235697.1:472-2049 GCF_000690835.1 Fulmarus glacialis
CGGCCGTGCGTACGTAAAGCTCGCTCCGAACTGCTGGGCAGCCAAACGTGTTCACTCCAGCCTTGGCAACGTGCTTCTCCGCTGCGGAGCTCTGGGCTGGCTCGAGTCGCTTCCAGCACGTGGGAACAGGCAGACCGTAGCGCTTCCTTTCCCCTTCCGAGGGCCGTCTCCCTGGCTCTACGTAGGTGAGCAAAGCGGGGACCCTGCCCGGGGGCTGCTGCCCCCCACCAGCCCCGGGGCGCTGGGCAGGCTGCTGCAGCGGAGAGGAGCTCCCCGCAGCTTCTCGCCTTCACCTTCTCCCTGCTTCTCCTGGGATCTCGCAGGGGTGTGCCGGAGATGCGCTCGTGAGGCAAGGCGGCTTGGAGCGAAACGTATTCAGATTATCAAACTCTCCATAAAACTTGCAAGACATCTTCTTGCACGTCTCTGTGTGTGTGTGTGTGTATGCTGCCTTTTTTTTTTATACTCTACCAAGGTCTGAGGCTTTCCTTCCACTAGCTTTTATCTAGTCATGACTCCTACAATATGTAATCTTTATCAGAAACTGTAAGCCTTGTATTTATTTTATGGGTCAGTTGTTCATCCTTTTCCCTTGATGTTCTTGCTGGCACTGGATAGTGTGGAGGGGGAAAAAAAAAAAGAAAAGGGGAGGGAAAAAAAGAAAGCCCTGCTTGTTTCTGCCCGTCAACATTTGTCCAAATGACAGGCAAACAAATCAGAGCTCTGAAGGCTAATAGCAGGAAGATAAATCTGGCAGAGAGGAAACGGCTGCATGAAAGGGACGTTGGACATTTCCATCCCCAGCCGGGGTGCCTGGGGCGGACGAGAGGATTGCAGTCCGGGGCTCGGGTCAGGCACGCTCCTCTCTTCGCATAACCCTCTTTCTCCCAGGGAGAGATGAGGGTATCGGAGAAGCTGGAACGCGGACACCTGCATCCCTACCGATGCAGCCACAAGCTCTGCCGGCCTGAGTCCGGCATCGGGGTCCTGTGCGGGTGGGAGACTGCAGAGAGCCCGGGCTTCCGAAAAAAGTTTGGAGCTTCAAAAGTCCCAATATCTGACTGAAAGGCGGAATACCCGCTGCTCTTATTGTCGCCTTTACTGTCTAGAAAGTCTTCAGAATTGAGCTGAAGAAAAGATCAGCGTTACAGGGAGAGACCGCGCCGAAGGTAAAGGTGATCCACTGAATTTACCGTATACACTGCAGAGACATAAATCAGAAGGAGACAAGCGCTACCTCAGCGTTCCAAATCTGTTTTAAAGACCCGCCGTGCAGTCTCCAGCCCTTCTTGGGGTGAAGAGGAAGGAAGAGGCGGAGGAGCATCCTTCAGAGGACTCCTGCCTTCTCCGGGGCAGCCGGCTCGGGGGTGATGGTGCACGAGGGAAGCAAGACCCAGGAGCTGCTGCCGGGGTGGGATGTGGAAGGAACGATGGAAATTATTGGGGGATATAGAAGAGCTTACTGGTTTTTTAGACCCTACGTGGTTGAAAGGCAATGAATATTTCATGTCTAAAGCACTATCTGCAGCGTGGGCAGGCAAAAACTCTTTTTCTTCTCCCCCCCGCCCCCCCATCCC
>NW_009235697.1:2099-3613 GCF_000690835.1 Fulmarus glacialis
GTCAAAACATTTATCAGAAATCTGTATAAACTGGCTAAGCACTGCGAAGAGCTAATCTGTGCAGAGGTAATACGAACGAGCAAAGTCACCACAGACTTGCCACGGGCGCTCCCGATAAGGATTTATCGTAGGGAGTTCAGGTGAAACACGAACCGCCTCTGGAAAGCGGGATGCAAATGCATTGCTTTAAAACGGGTACGCCTTGGGGAGCCATGCCAGGAGGGGGCGGGCCCCCCCGCCAAGGTCACGGGCGGCCCGGCAGCGCGGCCGTGCCTGGCGACGGCAGATAAGAGAGAGGAGTGGGAGAGGGACGCCGCCGCGCGGGAACCCGTCAGACGGTGCGGGATGCTGTTGCTGCTTTCTTCGCCGGTGACTACTCCAGCCGTGTTTCCAGCACGCGAACGGCCCGGGCGCTGCTGCTGTGCCCAGCTGCGTGCCGGGGACGGGGAAGGAGGATCTGGAGAGCCTGGGGCAGCGATTGTCGTGTCCTGCAGAAGGTAGTTATTTGGGCGTCGCAGCAAACGGAACGTAAGCACCAAGAGGGTGTTGTGTGCGCTCCAGCTTGCATCTTTATGGTCAAGTTTATTACAGACCTGTTGTGGTTTTGTGTCTCTTAAAAGTAGTCATGTTTCCGTCTCTCTACTGGCATACATATCGCTGAGCGTCCCCGCTAACAGCCAGTGCTGTCGCGAGCCCCTTCTCCCTGGCAGCATCTGGCTCCCCGTTTTTGACAGAGATCTACTTGTAAGTAAGGTCACCCCGATCAGCTGCCTTTACGAGCCTCAGGGAACCTCCTCTGGGTCATCTCATATTTGACTCAAAATGTAAATAGCCTAATTGGTGTCCTAATTGGACCTGGCTGGGAAGCCCCTTGTTCGGGAGGAGAAATCTCTTGCTCCCCCATCAATTAATCTTAGGCTGCGGGAGGCTGGAGCTCACCTATCGATGGGAAGATTGGCAGCTTGCAAAATGGCATGAAAGAAGAAGAACTGAAGCAATCTGATGGGGGAAAGGGGAAGACAGGTGTGCCGTCCAGAGGTTGGACCTAGTGGGGTCCGAGCCCCTTTCCCTGCCTGGCAGTGCCGGCAGCACCGTAACAGCCTCCCCGGTCTTCCCACGTTCTCCTGCGGTTCCCCACGTGCCCGAAGCGGAGCATGGGCTAATGCAGTGCTGCAGCTTCCACGTCGTTTCAGACTCGTATAAATAATAGCGTAGCGCGTGCAGGCGGCTCAGTGCTGCTGCCTAAAGGCGGGAGAGCTGAAGGTAGCTCTGCTGCGCCATTTGCAGTACATTCCTTTCTTGCGTTCCTCCCGAACCGCGTGAGCTTTTGCTGTTATTGCTGGCCCCCGAGGGGGTGCGCGTTCCTCCGGTCTCTCGTGGGCTCTGCAGCCCATCTCTTGGGCTTGGAGCTGCCCCGCTGCTGGAGAGGGCTCTGGGCTCTGCCAGGTTCGCGTGCTCCTGCCCGCAGCGCCCGGCGGAGGCAGCTGAACCGGGCTGGCCCCAGGGCTGCCGGA
>NW_009235698.1:0-5791 GCF_000690835.1 Fulmarus glacialis
AAAAAGGGAAATGTTTTACGCCGTATGCCAATCCAGTAATATAAACAGTTCAATAATATGTCAGCAATATATTTAAGTGCTGCTGAGCAGACTTGCTCTTTCCTCTCCTGGTGAGGCTCCGTCCTCTCGATGGTGAGTGGGCTCAGCCTCACCATCACCTGCCGAACGAGCTGCCGGAGGTGAACCATGCCCCGAACGTGGCACAGCCCAGCCGCCCCGGCCGCACTCGCAGCGGCGTCCCGGGAGCCTGCTGCAGCCGGAGGAGCCCGACGCCTTGCCAGGGAGAGAGGTGTAGGGACGTCTGCCATCGCTGCAGGGAGGAGGAGGAGGAGGAGGGAAAGCCGGCAGAGCTGACCTTGAGGCTGCCTGAGACTGACCCTGAAGCAGCGAGATTCTCCATTCTGTTCACAGGCACTGTCATCTCTCACCTTGCAGAGAGCGCTCTCCTTGCCCATTTATCATCACAAATGTTTCTATTTAGGCTTATTTGTTTGTACAGTTAAGCCCTGTTACATTTACACCAAGAAGAAGGACAAATTGTGATTTTATCCAATGTTAGATCATATCACTCCTTGCTACAACATTCACAGCATTAATAAGGATAAAGGGAGACTTTGGAGAAATCCAATAATACAGCACATGTGATAACGGCCTAGCGAAAGTGCTCTGGGGAGGGAGTGCAATTCCACAGCGGAGACTCTGCTGCGGATACTCTGTGCACACCTTGCATTGTCTCGCCAGAAAGGGATTTCTGAACTGGCTGAACATGGCTAATACAATTCCAGTGATGAGGTCCTGCTCATTAACGAGCGTTAGTCTGCCCACTGGCACCCTTCATTTCCTGAAAAATATCTTGCTTTTACACAAAGCACTGGATGCCTATAGGGTTCCCAGCTCTTCCCACCAGCACTCACCAGGTACAGGAATGGGCTTTTTTAATAAAGACAAAAGTGGTGGCAGAAATGTGCCAAAACAATGGCAAGTCTGGGAAAACAGAGCACATGAAGACAGAGAACAGAACCCAGAAAGCAGGCTGGAGTGCGAGGATGCAAATCCATTGCTGGGCTCCTGAGAGCAGCTCTCAAGCAAGACCCCAGAAAGAGGACACTGGACATCCCCAGGAACCCACAGCACTCATGGCTGCCCGGCGAAGCTGCGCCCGCTCCGTACCTGGGCGTTGCTTGACCTACTGTCACGTTGGTCCCGATATGAAAAGGACCAGGAAGAACCCATGTAGATGTGTTAGCTTGTTCGTAGTAGGAACATCTTTGCTAGCACCCTCGTGCTCCCAGCTGTCCATCTGCAAGCTGCTCCTGGGGCCGGAAAACGCATTGCGCTACCATACTTGTGTCCGGAGCAGCACGTATTAGACTCCAGAGCCCGCATGCACATCAGCCCAAACTCTTATAAATGCTCCATC
The DNA here is from genome assembly GCF_000690835.1 of Fulmarus glacialis. Taxonomy (NCBI): domain Eukaryota; kingdom Metazoa; phylum Chordata; class Aves; order Procellariiformes; family Procellariidae; genus Fulmarus; species Fulmarus glacialis. The sequence goes on from NW_009235698.1 coordinate 1,421, forward strand.
TGATGGAAAAGTTTCCTTGGGGATTGGCACCTTTTTCCAGCGTAAAGCCCACAGTGGATGCAAATCTGTAAGAAAAAAAACCTTCCCTAGCCCCATGCTGCAAGAAATACTTGCTCAGGCTGGTGTTCTGCTCAGGGGAGCAGCCGAGGCCATGCCACAGGCTTCCTCCTTCCTCCCCCTCGGCAAAACACTTGCCGGCAGTGCCGGGCAGGGGGGCGGCAGCCCCGGGGTCCCTTCTGCGGGCGGCGGTGCCTGAGCACGCTGCTCCGGCTGTGCCTGCTAGCTCTGGCCTGGGAGTTCCTGCCTCAAACCAATCATCATTTATGTTATCCTTACAGACGAGGGCACAGACCTTCAATCATTCTTCCTAGTTAGACACAATCATCAGCCAGATTTGTCTTGTTTAGCTGAAATACATACACAGTAACTACACAGCCCTGAAGATTGTCAGTGAATGTTTTGCTAATCCTGCACGCCAAGCCCTCTCAGTCCCTGCGTGGGTTTTTAAAGGGCCAGTTTTGGCTCGAAGTCTGCTCTCCTCCATGCCAACACACTTTCTAAGAACACAGCTGCCGCTCCGGAGCAACTCCAGCCGTTTCCAGGAGCAGAAGATTCTGCCAGCCCCCTGGCAGAGCACGGGCCAAGCAACCTTTGCTGGCATCGCTTGCAAAATGCTCATTCATTAATTAGGATTTCAAACTAGCATCCACATTTTCTGCACAGGGCAAGGGACGCTCTGCAGATCACTCAGGGCCAGTGGCCACGGGGACACAGGGCACCCGACAGCCCTCCTGGAGCTGCCGGGAGGGGCGGGGTGACCCTGCCTGCTCGGCGGCAGGTCAGCGCTGGCTGCTCCGGGCACCCCTTGGCTACAGCCGGGTCCTGCTTACCACGGGCACTTGCTCTTTCAGTCGGTTCTCAGCCTGCTTTGCCCCTGACCGCGGACAGGCTTGCCCAGAGCCAGCCTTTATGGGAACGTCCGTGCCCCGGGCGGGCGTGGGCGCGGTGAAGAGAGCCCCTGTAGGGAGCGAGCACCGTCAGACAGCTACGCAGCCGCCTTCTCAATGCACATGTATTTTCTATTTCGTTTATGATCAGCTAAAGATTTCTTTTGCATCTGCCAAGGAACTATTTTCACAAATAAGTATGTAAATCCTCTGTAAATGTATGCTAATTACTTATTTTAATTACAATGTAAATAAGTAATTACTGAATAATTTTAAAGTATTTACATGGGGGTTATGTGATTTAAAAGCTAACTTGTTGGAAGTATAAAAACTATAAATTTTACAGTAATTATACCACAATTTATACACTGTGGCCAACACAATTTCCATGTGCTTCGTAAGAGATAAATAAATACGTAATTCCCCAGTAATTACTGCATAATAACAAAACTATTGCATGTTTATTTTTTCCCTGTTAAGTGAAAAATGCCTGTACACTAGAACAAATTCAAGTCGAGATTTTTCACAAGGATAACGAACATTCATCCATCCGATCCTGAGGAAGTTCTTAACGAGAAGAAGAAAGGAAAATTCTGAACAGGCTTCTGGAGAGGGGGGATGTATAGACGGAGGAGAAAAGACACAGGGGAAACGGCAGGAAAAGCCGGTGCTGCACCCTCGCCCCTTCCCTGACGGCCCAGGGCCCATGGCGCTGGCGGCCCTGGCTCCGCCAGAGGTTTCTGCCGGGGCTGGTGGGTCTGTGCCGTGCCAAGGCTGCGGCGCGGGGCTGCGGGGACTTCCCTGGCCCCCTCGGCTGCTGTTTCCGGCACACGCTGATGCGGGAGCAGAGCTCGGCAGGAAATTGGCAATCAAAAGGTGAGTATATAAACAGTTAAATTATATTTCCTGTGGGGTATTTTTTATTAATTTCATTGCAATAATATGTTAAACACCAGCACTGTGAAAATTAGTGTTAATGAACATTAAATGTGTTGGACAATTTAAATGGTGTGTATATATCACCTCTCTTATTATTGGGATTGGCCCAGTGGTAATATCCTTTTATCGATCCTCTGCCTTTCTCCTTGTCTCTGTCCCTGTGGAAGTGGTCATGAAGGACACTGTAAGCACACAGCTATCGGAGACATAATCTTTTAGCACTTTAATAACACAGTGAGCAGCCATCACCTACCAGCCCTTAATAACTGTCTCTGTCAGCTCTTTAGAATTTGCAGATTACAGAGTCCTTCTAAATCTTCCCTGAAAAGGCCAGGCGCATTAACGAGCCTACCTGGGCCCCGGCTGCCGGCGTCCTCACGCTCCTCCCTCGCCCGGGGCAGGCTCTCCGCACACCGCCTCCTCCCCAAAATAGCTGTACAGCCTATTTAGAGCCCGGAAGATGCAGGGATCTATATATAGATTTTGTATTCCAGCTTGCGGTACTCTGCTTTATGCCCATGCGTGCAGCCTGCCTCTAAGATCTGCTGTTAATTAGGTTTGCTCCGTAATACAGATTTAAAAGAACAGGTGTGGGCAGGAGGTTAGCTACCGTGGGCTCATTAAGGCCGAAGACAGATTTCTCCATAGCACGCATGCACGTGTGCGGGGCTGCTTCGGAGCTGCTCTGCTCGGCTCCGACTGCTGCAGAGGCGAAGCGAGAGCCTGCGCACACGTGAACCGGCGCCAGGGGCTTCTCCTCCCCTCTCATCCAGCGACTTTCCATGTAATCCGAATGCCCCCTCCAGAAAAGCTGCACGCCGTTGCTGTCACTTCAGTTACCAAATCAGGAGCACTTTAAAATTCTGCAACGCTGGAGTTAAGGCTGCCCGTTCATCCCTGGGGCCGCACTTTCTGCACACTGTCGTACCTAGGTGTTCACTTTTTGAAGCAATATAAAACCAGACCCTCACTTGGTGCTCAGAGGGCTCGTTCGCAGTGGCTCTGTACCTGGACAAATACTTTCTTTTCAGCCAGCAGGCAATGGGTGACCCCAGATTATGTAAAACTGGCACTGAAAGCAGAATTACGAATTTCCTCATCAGCTTTTTCCCGATGCTCAGCAGTATAATGCAAGTGCTTCACAAACGCAAACCAAACTCTCCTGCACAATATCGCTATACAGCGACGTGCTAATATTATCCCCATTGGGGAACCAAGATATTTTTATGCCTCTGCACTCATCTTACATCTAAATTTTGCTAATAACTAGATTTGTGCAGTTGCACAGCTTTAAAAGAACAGGTTAAGAGGAAAATTGATATGTATTCAGTAACTCTGAGTACCTGGATTAAGATGCTTTTTTCTCCTCCCAGAACACTTAGCATTTCTACAGCCTTGCACATGTTCCAAGCACGGGCCCCACTCGATTGCATTCCTGATGGGATTATATTGCTATTCCAAAGGATTTTTAAAAATTAATGACAAAATGGCTGAGAGATCTGTGGGATGTGAGCATGCCTACATACACCAAAATCTCTCCACAGCTGGAAGTAGTTTTATTGCAAAATTCACTGGAGTACGAGCAAAGACAGAGCTTCAAAGCAGTGTGCTTTCACTAAACTATGGTAGATTTTCAAAGAATTTGTAAAATGTTCTTTCTGAGATCGGGGTGAGACAATTCCAAGCCCTTGGTCTGGAGTATAAAGGAGCTCAGGTTTTTTGGGTAAGTGGTTGTAAAAATTGTTAACGTAACAATGTATCTTTGCTCTAAGACTGTCTTCAGATAGGAAATTCCTAAAATTATTTATATGGCTCTCGATGCATTATCTACTTGTTCATGATTCTGTAAAGAACTTATGTGGAGGGAAGCTTCAGCAAAATCCTGCCCAGGAAAGGGCAGTCGGCACGGGCCCGCTGTTTTGCAGCGATTGCCTGGCAGCGCAGGCAGCATTTTTAATTGTATTTTTTCTAAATTTCTGCTTTATAAAGAATTCAATTTGTTTTATTGTTTGAGATTCATATCCAACATTGCAGAGTAAATTTAATACACAGTGGTTACAATTTCAAGTGTTTTAGTTAATAAAATGCATAAAAATAAATAGGAAAATCAATGCTTTTGTTAATATGCTGTCATTTTTACACATTTCAAAATTCATAGCAGCTCTAAAAGCACACCACAAGTGTAGTGGGCTCTGGTTTCGTAAACAGCTGAAGATGCTGAGCAGACAAAAATATATGTGAGAAGTTAGGTTAGAAAGTTTAAGCCCTGAGTTTCCAAATCCCCTGATTCGCCCATGCACGCAGGGGCTCGGGGCTCCAGCAGCCTCCGGGCACCCTCCAGCAAGGCGCATGGCTGGGATGGCCATGGGCACCCCAAAGCCCCTCTCCCAAAAGGGACTCGCCATCCCCCCGGCGCCGGGGCGGGGAGCAGGCTGGGAGGGGACGCAGGGCAGCTCCTGCCCACCCGGGTGCGGGAGCACGCCGG
>NW_009235699.1:0-8933 GCF_000690835.1 Fulmarus glacialis
CGCGGGCCTACGCTGAGGCGGTGAGGTGTCTGGCTCCTGGGCTGGGTCCGGCCCAAGGAAGCACCACGCTAACCGTGATTTTGTGGGCTTGTGTTTCGTGGTTTCTCTTGAGAGTTTGTGTTTGAAGACTTTATGTAGCTGCGGGCCTGTTCAGAAAACGTTCAAAAAGTGTGCGGTGATTGCATGTGTGTGTTAGTGCAAACGTGTACTGAGTTTGATCGAGTGCGAACAGCGTCAGGTTCTAGCGGGGCCTTAACGGAGCTTGGAGCCGCGCTGCGGAGTATCCCTCCCAGGGCGGGAATCTGCTGCAGGTTTTCTCTTTTTTGTGGGCTTTTGAAAGCTTTGCTGAGGCACGTCTGCTTATCTGCTGTTTCGGTCTGTTAGGTCTTGTAATGAAGCGTTCATTGGATTCGTGTCAGAATAACTTTTTTTTTTTAAATTTTTTTTTCCTAATAAAAGTAAAATATTTATTTACATATTATTGGTGCTTCTCTGTTCGCATTAACAACTTGGGTTGTACCTTCGTGCTTGTTCTGGCCACTGACTTCTCAGAGTTTAGGAAATATGCTTAAATAATTGATGCTGATTTTACCAATTTTACTCAGATGAAATAGTGGGTCCTTTAATCAGTAGCTCCAATGATTTTAAAGATTAGAGGAAGAACAATCTAGGGAGAAGTAGATCTATTTGCATTAACAGTTTTTTATTGGAAGTATTCTAGAAGTACAGTATTAATGTTTTAAATTGTTAACAAATAAAGTACCTTTTGTTATGATTTATTAGGCTGTATTTGTACCAGGTAGTGGAAGGTGTTACCTCTTAGTTACCATTTGATTCACTTTCTGTAGGGAACACTTGAAGTTATTTTGTCAATATTAGATGTTACAGCTGCTATTAAATATTCAAATGAGGCAGAATCTGTGAATTTAAGTACGTCTAAACCAGTTTAAGCCACAACAATCCTCTTGTTCTGTCTTTTCATTCAGAAATTGCATATTGATAAAAATGAAAAAATGAATGAGGGTTCGTTTTATTTAGTAAATCTTGGTTAAACAACCTTTTGTGCAAATTAAGTCCTGAATCCTACAAAGATTTGTAACACCATCCTCTTCTTTCTTTTCAAAATGCACTTGAAGTATTTAAATAATACTTTCCTTAACTAGTTATCAGTTAACAAAAACTAATATCCATGTATTTAAATGTTAAGCATGCACAGAAGTCTAAAAGAAAACACAGTTTGGACTGATAATTGCATGTATGTTTTAGATATATAATGCTACTGTTGCACTTGATACCAAGATTTTATAAAAAGAACAATCTTAAATAAGAAATGAATATATATTCTTGCTTATGCTATCTTTTGCAATACATTTCTATTAACATCAAATACATTAGGATTGACTTTGAGGTTAATAAATAAACACTTTAGCTTAACTTTAGACTACAGAAACGGATTTTTGTGAGTGTTTGTATAACATTTAAACAGTGCATGAAAAAGTCCTAAATGTATTTCATTTGCATATTATTTTGAATTCAGCAGTGCAACAAAGTCTCTATCAGGGCTGTCAATTTTACTGTGGTAAGCTGTTGTACAAATACACACAAAACCCACTGGTTAGGTTCTAGTGTTGGTGAAGACAAGTTTGCTGTGTCCAATTTCAGGAAAGAAGATGAGAGCACTAACAAATACAGTACTCGCACTCTTTTATAGGGGTTGCTTGACTTACCTAAACCTCACTGCTTGTTGGTTGATGTCATGTAAATGTCAAAGCTGTACACCTAACCCGCCCCACCAAATAAAAAACAACCAACAGAGTCAAAAATGATCTTAAGACGTATTCTCAGTCATCCTCCTACCTCAAGGTGCAATAACCTATTATGAAAACAACCTTGATGGATGTTTGCCTAACCTGTTCTTGAAGCCTTAAACACAGATTCCTCTCATTCCTCAGGCAGTCTAGTCTAGTCCTTAACTATCATTTTTCGAATGTCTAGATTAAATCCCTTTAGCCTTCTTACTCAAAGTGAATATAAAGGACAGTGTTCCCTTTCTTTTTGCAGCATCTTTTACATAAACTAAGACTGTTACAATATTTTTGTTCAGTCTTTTATTTTTTTATTAAAAGCGTGGATTATTTCCTTTTTTTAATCAGAGTTCTGAAACTCATTTGTTGTTGCATCCCTCTAGCTCCTGTCCATTCTTTCCACAACTTCTCGAAGTTATCTTGGTGATACCGCTTCTGATGATTATGCACCTCAGTAGGATGTATGCCTCTTTCAACCTCATGAACTTGTTGACGTGTTCTGCTTGTGATCCACTCTACCTATTGGTTTTTTTTCCGCAAGTTTATTACAATATCTCTTTTCTGTGCAACTGATTATTTCTTGCTAAGTGCAGAACTTTGCGCTTGTGTTGGTAGAATTCACACACCACCCCCACACCTCTCCAAAATGATTTCAAACTCTAGTCTTGACTGCTGCTCTTTGTAGTACCTCTCAACCTGGTGTCAGCTGCAGGTTGAAAAGCATAATCTCTAAGCCTTTACCCAAAGATATTACAATATTGAAGTGTATGAGGAATTTTATTTGATATAAACTTACAATTTGATAGTAAACTACTAATAGTGATCCTCTGAGTACAACCAGTTTTGCACCAGATTTAGTAGTTTCTGTCCAGATCAAATTTCCTTATCTTCCTTATGAAAATGTCAATGGAACAGAATGTCAAAAGCCTCGCTGAAGTGAAGATCTTCAGTTTATTCATGTCTGTGGAACCATAAATGGAAATAAGGTTGGTTTGATAGATTGTCATGAACAAATCATGTTGGTTGTTACTTATCACTTTGCTATTTTTCAGGTATCTACAAATATTTTGAAATTGTCCAGGACTTTTAATTAAGTTGGCTGGTTTCTAATTTCCTGTTTGTTTGATTGGTTGTTTTTTTGAAGAAAAATACTCTATTTATCCTTTTGTAGTCTCTTGAAACATCTACTAGTTTTCAAAGAGAAGCTTGTTTTATACCATTAGGTTCTGAAATTTGTCATAAAGTTTGATTAGAAAATGGTAATAGACTTTGAAAGAAGAGAAATGTTTGGCCCAGGTATTCATATTTAAAAGACAGCAAAGACAGAAGCCCAAAACTGTGCTCCTGTAAATTCTCTTTTGTCTGTCTTGTATGTGAGACACCTGAAAGTTGTGAATGTCCTTAGATTTTTAATGTTTTTCCCTGGGCTCTGTAATTTTGCTTTTTTCTGCATAGAAGATTATCCCATTTTCAACAGTGCTGACCAGTGCTTGCCAGCTTCACACTGAAGCATAATGGAGGACCAAACACTAGTTATTTCATCATCTTCTACGGCTTAATGCAGTTGGTATACTCTGTGCAGTTTTAACATTATTGGGCTCTGTAAAAATGCAGTGATAGCCAATGTTTTTAAAACATAGAGAAGTAGTTCTTGCCTTTTTTTTTTGTAAAGAAGCTTCCTGACTAGAGCATTCACCTAGAGTTGAACAGGCTGTCCCAGTTTTCTTTTCTTCACACAGCCACCCATTTGTCCATATCCCTTTCTAAAAAGAAGAGATGTTGGTTTAAGGAAAGGGGAGGGGTTGGGGGTGCTGGAAGATCACCTCCAAATAAAGTACCTACAATTAAACAGGATCCTGTCTCGTTTGAGACACATTGCTCTTCCATGTCTTTTTATCAGCAAAGCTGTATGCAGTTCTCTGCTTAACATACTGGTTGTTTAAAAACTGATTTTTGCAATGTGTGTTTTCACTTTAACCTTAGGCTTTTGTTCGTTTGCTTCAGAAATCCAAGTTTCTAATACAGTATTTTGGATTCTACTTTGGGTGCTGACTACATCAAAGCTAGTTATTACAGCAATAAATGCTGCAATGACTCAGTTCCTTTTTGGATTTAACCCTTTTTTAAAAAGCGTGAGACATTGGGCTGATGCTAGATTAACTGAAATCAACAGGAAGAGTCCCTTTTACTTTGACAGGCACTGAGTCTTGTCCCAGTTCTCATGTTACATTGCCTGGTTACTACAGTTTCAAACTTCGCTTTTAGTAATTCCTGATATCCATCTGACTGTACTCAAACCTCTGACCAAGCTTACGTTTAAAAATAATTAGCTGGTATGTTTGCTGCGCTGTTTCTCTCCTCTGCAGACAAAGCAAGAGTGAATAATACCATTTGAGACATTTTCAGTGAATGCCTGACAATAGATAGCTTTTGAGATTAATAATCACTGATAATTTAATAAGCATCACTGCTATAAAAAACAGCTTTTTCCACTCTGAATGTGGAATAGCTTTTTCCACTCTTTTTGATGTATTATTGATATACAGTATGATGAGCAGTCAGAAGAAGGTTGTAGAAATGATCTGATCTCTAAGTAGCTTTTGTTACAATTCTTCTACAGAACAGCAAGGAGAAGAACATAATCTACTTGTAAATCAAACACAAATATTTTCCTTTATTTTACTACTGAAAATATACGTACATGCTAGGAAGTGGCCATTGAATTTCTTAGTGTAAAATCAGATCATTAAATGCAGGATTCTTTTGTTTGTTTTAAACCTAATTGCCCTAAAAATAGCTTCTGAGTCGTCATTAAAACACAAAAATATATTTGGCCCCATTATTGTACAAGCACTGAAAGAATATAAAGGAATATCTCATGTGATCTTTCTGTTAGGAGGTTGGTAGTCTGTTTGGGTTTTGATAAGAAAAAGACCCATTTAAAATACTGTCAACAAAGTAGCTATTTCTAAGTAATTATATATACCACACTTTCTTAATTATATGACAACTTAAATACTTAAAATATCTAACTGCTTGAGACCTTAGTAGGGATTTGCATGATTTCTGAAGTAATGTGTTGCGAAAATGCCGTTTCTAACCTTTCAAAGCCTTATCAGGCTGTACAATATGAAATTAAATGAGTGGGTCATTTCTGTATCTACGTTTTATTGTAATGTAGGGTATTTTGTTCTTCCATATATCTTAAAAATACAGAGTTACCTGAGTGGTGCGTGTTATTTTCCAGAGCTTTTGAAAGCTTTTAGATCAATCACATTAGAAAATTTCCTGTATTTATCATCATAAAATACATAGCACAGACAGCTGTTGAGTTTTATTTTTGACTCTGCAAATGCATCAGTCTTTTCTTGTTTCCTACTAGCAATTTTTCATAATACAAATGTTGCTGCATTTTTAATCTCTTCCCTATTTCTCCAGTTTTCACTGGTAAGATCTTCATCTGGACTGATGGGAGCTGTGACAATTTGTATCATCTGAATATCAATCCCACAATTTTTGTGATATGTTTTTCTGTATTATCCTCAGAACATATTACCACGAGAGGCTTTACAGTTTGTTAATATTTCTAGCAATTGTAAATTGATTTAACACCTTCAAACATTTAAATATATGCTTAAATACGGTCCATTTTAAGTCTACACAACTATGTGTGATGTAAATGTCAAGGATGGTCTGTTTCGTCTGGATTAATACCCTGGCTGCAAGTGATTTTGAGCTCCTCCAGAAGCAGTATTTGTGACAGGAGATACATACTCCTGTATATAGGCAGGAGATTTATATCGTACTATTCGTACTGCCCTGGACACTACCAGGCTTGCAGTTAACAGAGCTGTGAGCAAAGACATCTCTTTCTGAAAGTGTGCAGCTTGCATCTTGGCCACGTGCCCAGTGGGACTGCGTTCCAGAAGCTGGTGTTTGCATCTGGAAAAAGCTGTGCCTAGCTTTCGTTCGTGAGTGAGCAAACTGAAACAGCACTCCTGCATAGAACTGTGTCTGACTATGAAGCCGAGCTGCTGAATGTACCTCAGGATAGGGGCTTGCTTTGATTTTTGTCTTTTTGCCAAAAATGTAAAGTGCAATCTCCTGCTGGTTGGCATATTTTGATCTTAGAGGAGATATTTTCTTCTCTATGTCTTTAGTTCTGCCAGGCCCTGGGGTGCGCGTATAAATGGTTTTGTTTAGCTCTAGTTAGAAGAAGTTGAAGAGTTCAGTATGAATTGATGACACAGTAGCCTGAAAGCTATTCTGAAATTTGCATGAGTGATTTAGAATGAATTGATTTAACCTTTTGGTTTTCTGTAGCTAAGAAGTGTGAAAAGGAGAATCTTCTGGTTTTGTCCAAGGAATCAATAAAATATTTTCAAGATAACCGTCTATCTCTGCGAGATCCTAAAATAATGGCAGAAGTAACTTTAATTAATATATCAAAGGGCATAGGCAGAAGTTAAAAAATAATTTTAAAAACCCTGTTTTAAAATAATTGTGAATAATTCTGGACATTGAAGTGCATTTTCTCCATCACTTTTCTTTAAAAATTATGTTAATAACCAGTCCACAATTGACAAACTAATTTCTATCAAGTATTAATTTAAGGGTGAGGTGGCCCACAACTTACTAGATTCTTGTCAGCTGGCAGCCCACAGTGAAACAGGAATTAGGAACCATAGCTAATAAAGATCCTAGGAATTCTGCCTTTAATTTATTTTAATTTACCCAAGGAGGAAAGGTCTACCAAATCATGTACAGTTAAAGCATTTACAGATCATCTGGCCACTCTGACTTTGCAATGAGAGAAAATCAAGACTATCTACGCTTAGCCTGCATTGCTTTTTAATTTGTGAACTGAAATTTCTAGCCATTCTCTAGCCCCTTGTTTTTTGTTTTTGAAACGGTCTTTGTATGTCTTTCAGTTGGTGAGCATAGAGTGACACTTTACCAAGAACTGCCTGTCATCTTTGGCATGAGTGTTCAAAACAATTATTAAGTAAATAGGTAAATACATAACTAGTTGGAGAATTTTTTATTGGTATCAGCCTCTGATCAGCTTATAGAGAATGGTCCTCTGTCTCATTTCTTAAGGTAATCCAGCCAAATTTGATTAGCTTCCTTTCATATTATATATGCTATGTTCCCTTGAGTGTCCTGTTAAGATTAGAGTTCATCTTCCCTCAATACATATAAAAAAAGCTGGATAAAGTAGTTGTAAGACTACATCAGGAATAATTTTTACAATAGCATTGAAACATACCTCTCCCTGAAAAATACTTAGACTAAAATATTGTACAGACATGTTTGCTTTTTTTATGTCTCATGTTGTTGGCTGTTGGTCATTTTCTTAATTACACAGTTTATTGAAGTTCTCATCCTACAGCCTTCTACCTGACAACTACCCAATATATACCAAAACTTTTAGTCATTAATATTCAAGTGCACATTCTTTATATTTTACTATACTTTTTTTCACCTTGCTCCTATTGGTCTGGTCTGTAAGGTCATTCAGTTTTTCCTGTATTGTCTTGATTTTTTAATTTTTTTTCCTCAGCAGATTTTTATTAATGTATTTCAACTTCGGATCCAGTCATTAATGAAAAATATTAAAATTGCTTGCACAATCAAGCCATTAGTGACCTCCACTGAATATAGTATGACCTTCTTTCCACTGCCTCTTGCTATCTCCTGTTGAGCGTTTTAGTCATGTTTCTAATTTTTATGCTGCTCCCCATTCTCCCCAGTTTCAGCCGTTGTTTCATACGTGGCCCAATGTCATTGTTTACTGAAGTCTGGCTGGATATGACATACTGTATTTCCTTGATTTTAAAAAATAAAAAACAACCAAACACCCCCAAAAACTATGTAGAAAAAGGTAGCAAGTTAATGCTGGATGACCTGTATTTTTGTCTTTATTGAAAACTGAACCGAATTCTTATTTTGTTTCTGGAATCACGCAAATCACCTGTAATCCTTTTTTCTGTCTTCACTGTATGTGTGTCTCACTTTTTCCTGTGCTCTCGCGTTACGCATAAAGCTGAAACTTGTTTATTTTCATATCATTTATGTGGTCTAGCACCTTTTGCATTTTGTTTCTTCACTTTTTGACATATTTAGGTATTCCTTTGCTTAGTAATCTTTTTTCCTGCCCCTGGAAATATATCTTCTTTTGAGGTAGGCATTTATTGAAGTAGAGTCTTTCCTTAAAGTCCTTTTTCTTTGTTTGAGAAATAGTTTCCATGTTGTTTTATCCACTTTTGCTTTAAGGAAATTCCATTCAGAAACTCTTTCAATTAATAGTCTCAAAATGCATTTTTTCCCAATGACCATTTCTTTTGTAATGATGCATGAAGGTTGTTTAGCTCCTCCAAAACATGTAAGAACTCTTGTATACTGATGACTCTGTGGTGGCAGTGCATTCTGAGCAAGATCTTTAATTACTGGTAGATCAGTCTGCACCTCTCTGCTCCAAAATCTTGGGTTTATGTATCTGTTGGTCACTGACGACCCTTTTCTATCCAGTGTTTTAAGCTGGAAGCATTTTGAATGTGTACACTGACATTGATGAAAGGTGGTCTCTGGCAGAAAGATCTCATGGCCTTTGGCAGACTTGGGCAGTTACAAAGTTAGCAAACACTCAGGCTTTCTGCTAACTTCACAAGGCTGTGATGCTTACTGTGCTGTTAGGTGTGAGACTTGGTCACTGCAGAAGGCATGTACCTCAGCTGGAGAAGTTCTTTAAGGTATATTGACACCAGCAGTGCAGTGGTAAATAGGCTCACCTGCTCATAGTCAGTAAGTGCATTACTGCAGTAAATGCAAATTAAATCCCTGTTTCTAAAGAGAGTAAATGCGATTTGTCTGCGTTTCCTAGCAGCTGCACCTGTTGTTTAGCCCCGAGAAAGGCATCACGATACACTACCCATGCCGTTCTTCCAGTACCGGGCTTGGCGATGGTGGAGGACCGGCACCGCGATCTCATGCGGGCGGCCACGGCAGCCCAGGCGGTAGCTCACGGTTCAACTCCGACGGCTGAGCCACAGCTGAGCAGCCGTCCGACACCGCGATGCAAGAGGACGAGACATCTCTGGGTAGAAAACGCGTGCTCTGGTACAAGAT
>NW_009235700.1:0-6006 GCF_000690835.1 Fulmarus glacialis
CTGCCGCCGGGGGCACCCCCACCCGCCGGGCACCCCCACTCCGGCCCGGGAGCGGGGAGCCGCTCAGGGACCCGCCTCTGAGAAACTGCTCCAGGCCCTTCCAGCAGCCCCTTTTCATCGCCACGCAGGGCGTTTAACCAGCGCCGAGAGGCAGGGCTGGGCCAGAGGAAAAGAATAAGGGGTGAGGCAAGGAAGAGAGCTGGGGTAGAAAATCCCTTCCTTAAAACGAGGTAGGAAACGGAGAGCCAGGACGTGAGACCCCACGGAGCCCGCCCCGAAGCTCCCGGTGCGTCACCACAACGCGCCCTCATCAGCCTCTTCTCACCTCTGGAGGCAGACCGTTCTCTCCCCCATTCTCATTCTTTATTAATAAAGCTTCAAGTGTGATAAGTGTGCTTCTTACTTCTGACATACCATGCATATGAAATACCAGAAACCAGAAGGAGAATAATCAAGATCAAATCATTTTAAATATTGAACTAATCTAAAAATGTAATTACACCAACGGCACCAGCATTGTGCTCCTGATCACGCAACACCAAGGCAATCCCCATCCCGCCCTAACATCAGAGTTCAAGCTGAAGCATCTCTGGGGAGCCGAAATGCCTTCAGCTACATTATAGTAAAAGGTTTTAACTGAAAAGTATTAGAAAAGTTAAAATACTAGATTTGGGTTTCCTTCATATTCAGGAGAGAAGACAGTCTGTGCTGCAGTGTTATGAGAACTTTTTTAAAGCATAAGTGACAGGTATCTGGAATTAATTAAATTACTCTTCTCTAATCAAAATCCCACTACCACTTAAAATATAAGTCAGTTGAATCTCTGCCTTGAGAGGATCCTGTCTCCTCCAGAGCAGTGATCCTTCCAAGGGCCACCGCGCTGTCACTTATTCTCGTATTGTACCAAGCACGTGCACATCTCTGCCAGCTTCCCAGGACAGATAAGGACAGGTCCAGGGACAGAGCTCTCCCTATGCTTTCATTCTTCTGAGCTCTCCCTCTGCAGCATCCGGATCCAAAATACGGCCTAAAATAGAATTTAATTTATTTCCTTCTGGACAGTAATGGAACAAACGGGCCCATGGAGATCAGTTCAGCCTTCTATTACTGTACAGGCATTAAACATTAAAACAGCTATACTCCTTCTCCTAGTAGAGGTATTAAAAATGCACAGAACATTTCCAATTTGAATTCCATAATTATCCATAACGCTTTCAAAGATTTTTATTTTTTCAGATGTCACCATGTCATTTCCCCAAGCAACTCCTTAAACCTCTCCCTCCTCCATTTGTGTCTGGCTGCTTCTCACTGGGTACAAATCCGTCACAAAACAGACAAATTCCACCACCCCAGGCTTTCCCCAAGCAGGAAAACCAAAAAGCGCTCTGGGCATGGCTAACCTTATCTCAGCACCACATCAAGCTTCATGGAGACAGCAGAGGAACTTGCTACAGTCTTAGCATTGCCCTCCACCTCCCGATTTCATCCCACGGCCGCTGCCCCGGTTTGTGCATGAAGGAAAAAACCATAATAAGGAAGCAATAAGAGGACGTTTACCTCTCACCCAGAGATAAGTGTCCTTATCATACCCATGACCAAGCAGAACATCTCTACCAGCAGCCAAGGAGTTATCCCCAAGTCCTTCTCCGTGCAGCAGAACAAGTGTGGCCTCACTTCCAGCATCGTTCCCCTGTGCCAACGCCCTCGTCTCTCGAGGGATGCAAGGGGGCACCTGGTTTCATGGAGCTGGTAGGAACTTCGGTCCTTGGAGACCTTGGTCTTTTGCAGGAGTTGGCTGAGAACAGCCTGCCAGTCCGGGCGTTATCAAGGGAAGGAGAAGGGAGCGCACACACGCATGTGTAACTATATAAAGCTCATCGCTCAAGAAACCAGACAAACCTTCCCCTCTTCCCCAAATTACAAGGTAGGCGCGTGCAGGATGAATACTGTTTCTTCTCAGTCCAACTCGGTTAGATGTTACATCGCCAGGGATGTAACTGTTGATGTGACTTCTACGGGCCCCTTCTTTCTCCATGAAAATCAGCATTTTCCAATGTGATCCAAATAGATACACCCAACTCCAAAAAGGAGTTATCTAAACCCACTTCAGATTAAGGCTGGAAACTGCAGTGCTGCTGTGGACCATTAACAAAAATCCTTGTTTTCTGTATCAGAACCAAGAGCGAAAAGAAATACCTGACCTACCCACTCTCTGAAAGACTACTCTAACCCATATTATACTGAATTTGTCCATACAGACGTTACACGTTCAGCCAATTTGCTCACATTCCCATGAAATGGCTCAGATTTTTTTCTGTTTTCTCTTAAAGGGAAAATTATTGTCAGTATGAACCCTGCAGTCTCGCTGCTAAGCCCCTATTACTTCCCTAGAGAAATGTAATCACTGTTGTCAACTGTGAACAGAGTCACAGAATCTTTATACTGACCCTTCGCCATTTTATGCCTTTGTATTTTCCTATTTCTTATGCAGTTTCTAATCCATGGCTTTATTCTGCCTTTCAAGCAAAACTTTGTGCAACAGACTTACCAAAAAGGTGCTTTGACAGCTCAGCGGAACATCGAAGGCTGCTCCTTCTCCTGTCATTTCATTTGCATGTCCAGAAAAATTCTAATACATTTACAAGTCTTTTCTTCAGAAGAGGCCCAGTAATCAGCAGGTACTGGAGATGTAAAAATACTACTTTACTTCATACTTCCAAACCATTTACTTACTATTAAGAAAGACCAATCCAGTTTACAACAACAAATTAAACTGTAGTAGCTACTGCTGTTTACTAAGGTTTTACAAGTCGCTGGGATATTCTCTCTCTCTCTACAATTTTTATTGTATAAGGACATTTATTTTCTGGACTAATTTTGAAAACAATTTGTTTACAACTCTGTGGCACAATGAATATATAAAATTACGTTTGGATTATTTAGGCATTGCACTGATGACACCATTCCCGAGGAATTATAAAGCTCAGATTACCAGTTACCGCCACACGTAACAGCTGCAATAAAGCACACCACTTCCACGTCACGTTCAACGGCATAAAAGAATTATGCGGACAATGCATTTCAGAAGGCAGGCAAGTAAGCCTTCGCTTTTGCTGTTCTCGTACACAGTCGGTCTGAAACACGCTCAGACAGCTTCTCCATCTGGTCCATAAGGTCCCAGGCACGGGCCCCATCAGAAGCTATTGGTGTAACCTCACCTCAGAGAGGAGCGTGCCGTAAGCACACCCTGCACATGAAACCCCGTCTTTGCTGATGAGGGATGAGGTTTAGGGAGGGAAGAGACTCTAAAACACTCGCAATAAGCAGGAAATTCAGCAAGGGAAAGGCTGAAAACCTGCACCTGCCCCAGTCTTTCGCCCACACCGCAGCCACCAGCAAGCTGGCCTCGGAGAAGAGCTGGTGGCCGGGCTGATCTGCGGGATGTTCGCATCCACACGAGGAGGGCAGGGATAAAAGCTCTCTGCGCTCTGCATTTCAAACTGCACCCTTGCCATCCTCCGGTGATTTACCCACCCTTACGTCAGTGACTCCCACCAGACTACTTCATCAAGACAGAAGTCCCACCAGATTTGCCCGAGACCCAGACACCACAGGGCTCCTTTCTGAAGTCCCAAGCAGCAAGGGACAGACGCAGCCATCATCCTCCCGCTGATGCCCTCACCATGGGCCACAACAAGTGGTGGTAAACGTGGAAGTTTACCAGGTGGCATGGAGGGAGCACATCCTTACCCATCCCACCAGGAGCTGGAGCGGCAAGAGCAGAAAGCCAGTCCTGTCACAATCACCACAGCCAGACCTCAGCCTTGGCAACACCATCCCATCGATGTGGCACCTGCAAACAGCGGTCCACGGCCCCTTTGAGGGTTGATGCAGAGTTCAGAGGGGAGAGCAGAGTGCTCTGTTCCTCCGCCATCCAGCTTTCCCCAGGCACTGCTTCCTGGGCAACCTGGGCACCAGCTCTGTGCCCCAGGTGGGGATGGGAGCGCTCAAACCTGCAGACCATCCTCATCTCGAGGATGGGGCTACTGCTGCCAACTGCACACAATTTGGGCTGAGGAGACTCTGTGCTAACACTACGAGGGTACAGAGAGGAGGGGGGGTAAGACAGCACCGAAGGACACAGAACAGAATTTGGAGGTAAAGGGGAAACAGCTCCAAAACAAAATACCTTTTCTATTTAAGGCAACAGAAATCCCAGCCACACTCTGTTTACAGCTCGTTAGTTTATATAGTTTTAATTCCAGTGTGTTCTAACCTCAGATGCTTTAGTCATACACTCCCTGTTAGCCAGGTTAGTCTGCCTGCTGATAAGCATCTATTTTTTTTTATTTGTTTGGTTTTTTTACAATTTATCAATAACCCCTTTGGGGGCTTTGAAGGCAATTCTGATAAGTTCTGTTTTTTCAAACTTTCCTTTTATTGATATTTCCACTGGGGAAGTTCATGATAGTGTTACTCAAGGTTACAGTTATGAATCCCAGTCGTCTGGTGGGATGTAGATGTATGGAATCACGGAAGAAAACAGAGTTTGTAGGCACGGCCCCTTGCTGTGCGCCGCGCTGCCGAGGGAGCCGCGAGCCTTGCCCAGCCGTGGCGAGCTTTGCACCGCAGGTGGGTCTCCAGCTCATCCGCAAGGTCTGAAGTTTCAGCAAAATCGCTTTTACGCTGCCCTGCTGGAGTCACCTTCCCCTGAACAGAGCACTTACAGCAACACTGTCCCCGAGCAGCTTTCCCAACCGCGTGGCGGAGGGAGACCAGCAGCCCGAGGCCCAAGCACAGCCCTGCCCCGGCATCGAGTCGAGCCTCCCCGCTCAGGTCACACCAAGCCCGCCACGGCCGGCGTGCTCCGCAGCTTTCGGGGACCCTCAGGGACAACGGCAAGTCTTGGAAAAGCCCACCAGCCACATCTAGGTAGAAGTGCATTAAATTGCCTCCTCTTCACCAAAACCCTGCTCTACAGCAACACAACCCTTAGGGCCAGCAGCCCCTCGTCTTCCCACTCGTGCAACGCTCAGCTAGGACCTAGGAAGAATGTTTTCAGTATGTGGCCCTCGGTTTTATCTTGCTTTTGAGCTCTTGTAGCAGCAGATAAACCGTCCATTAATAAAACACAACTTACAAGCACAGACAACTGTTTATCTCCTTTCAAGAGCAGCGTTTTATTGACTAATTGTATCTACAGAAGTGGAATGAAAGCACAAATATCATAAATCCCTCATGAAGAGAGATATTTTTGTAAAAGCAGGTAAAAAGGCAACTTCAAGAAAAATAACATGCAGAATTAAGAGTCAGGAAATAAAAAAATATGTTCTCTCTAAAACCAGACTCTACACATGTTCTCCACACAGACTGAACTTCAATAACTTTCAGATCCTGATATAACAGCAACTGTTGCTAAGTCAGCGGGCTTTTCAAGGCAGTGACAGAAAGTTTAAGTTGTGCCACACAACAAGCTCCAGAGTGTGAAATATATTTTCCCCTGACTTAATGATGGAGTCAGCCCTCTTTTAAACAAGCAATTCCATGAACAAGACTGTTTTTAAATCGCTGTTTCAGAACAAATGCATCCTAATTCCCAAAGTCTTTCCATCGCCCTCCCTGTGGATCCTCCTCTGCCAGGCAAAAGGTGAGCCGATTATCCTTCCGCAGTACGAACCTGCTGCTCGCTATTCCCTCTCCTACCCGACAACCTGATTTTTGCAAGACGCAAAAGGCCTTCCGTACCCCAGAAGCCCCTAACCCACCGCACCCGGCTGAAATTGGCCTGAAGGCCTCGGAGCAGCGGCCGGGGAGGGGACAGAGCGCTGCGGAAGCCCGTTTCCTTCGCAGCCATGCAGAAAGGCGCGGGGACTACGCGGCCCACGCGCCCGCTCCCCCCATGGGGACGTCCCGGCCCCTCCTCAGCCTGGCAGGGTCACCCCTGCTCCAAGCTCCTTGGCCTCGCAGGCAGGGGATGACCCCAGGACGGCGGGGGATTGTTTGTGC
>NW_009235701.1:0-5366 GCF_000690835.1 Fulmarus glacialis
TTCTATATTTTCCCATTCTTATGTCCCTAATGTTACTTCCTCCTTGGACAAGTGACGAAAGGGGAGGGGAAGAGGCCAAAATGGATATTTTGAATAACCCTAAACTCCAGATCTGTACCAAAGTCAGGGCAAGTCCTGGATATCTCCATGTGCTCAGGAGCATCATCAGCCAGAAGGTGCTGCTGCACCCTGTACAATCACTGGCATACCTACATCCCTGCTAAGATCCCGTTATTCTTATCACCAGCCTGGTCAACCAGACCAACCAACAACTGGCATGAAGATTCGCGGTACAACATCACAGCTCTGCTGGGTTATTGTAGCAAGTAATGTGCAATCATATACCAGGCCCTAAAAATTGTAAGATTGCCCTAAAAATTAACAAGAATAACCAAATCAGGGTGGGGGTGTAATTCTAGATGTTCAAACTTGCCTCGGTACCTATAAGACAAATATAGATACTTGAAAACTGCTGGTTTGTAGGACATGCAGAGAGCAGATCATTCACTCCGCTGCCGGGGCCACTCAGCCCAGGGCTGGGGCCGGTCTTGCTGTGTGAGCGTCTCCCAGCACAATGGCACGTTTGAGCCTGAGAAAGGCCTCTGAGTGCTAATACAACAATAACATCTTATAATAATTATATAAACCAGCTAGATTTTGCAGTTCTCATAAGGAAAGGAAGAGAGGCTCTACTCTCACGGCTGCCCTCTACCCTGCAGCTATGACATGAGCTGGTTAATAAGGAACCATCCTTTAAACGGGGTGGTGAACAAGAACTTAGAGGATTTGAGGAAGAAACAGGATTTGAAACTAGTTTCATCACCCAGAGTGTGGATTAGCACAGTGGCAGCTGTTAGAAACCAACAAATCTGCCTAGATCTGGAAGGCCACTGAGGAGCATGGCAGGACTCATGCCGAACGGAGAACCAGCACGTCCAAGAGGCACCAAGTCCTGCATCCCACAGACAGCCGGTAAGGAGGGCACACCAAGCCAGCACCATGGCCCCGGTGGCCATAGCTCTGACCGTGCCTGGGGAGTCTTGATAGCTGCCTCAGGCTTGGAGGCGGACGGTGTTGCAGGCAATATGCTGCCAGCTTCAGAAAGCCTCTGCCTCTTGGCCAAAGGGTGTATAAGTGCTTCTTCCCCTGGGATGGAGATCAGCTCTGCTTCTCAGCAGTCAGGCTTGTCTGCTCTTACAGCCACACAAGGGTGGACTGGTTGGAAAGGACCTCTGGAGTGTCATCCAACCTCCTGCTTAGAGCAGGGCTGGACTCAGAGCTAGAGCAGGTTGTTTAGGGCCTCATCCAGATGACAACTGAATATCTCCAAGGATGGAGATATCCATCTCCCTGGTGCCTGCCGCAGGGCTGCACCACTCTCACAGAAAAGAAACTTCTCCTAATATCTAACTGGAATTTCCCCTACTGCAGCTCATGCCCGTTGCCTCCGGTCCTGATCCCGGGCACCTCTGGGAAGAGTCTGGCTCCATCTTCTCCTCCCATTAGGTAGCTGTGGGCAGTGAGAGGATCTCCCTTTCACTCACTCTCCTCCCGGCCAAACAAGCCTGGGGCTCAGCCTCTCCTTCCCCACATGCTCCAGCCCCCAACCATCTTAGTGCCCTGCACTGGGCTCACTCCAGTTTGTCAGCATCCCTTATCTTACCTACTCCAACCCTAGTCCCTACAAGCACCCCAGAGCCTGCTACCTGTCCCCAGCCAGGAACAGGGCACTTAGTCCCCTTCATTTCTTCACCTGCTGTCCTTCTCTCTCATTTCTTTCCATGTGCTATGCCTATAAAAGCCCCTTTGGTATTACCAGCCCTCACCTCTCCATCAGCCCCCCCAGTATTTCCATCTCCCAGGAGCTCCAGACTCTGACTGGGGAGATCTTCCTTCCTGAACAAGCAGCTGCCTTCACTGGGGGACTTGCAGGTGTCTGGCCATACCTGGCTGAGTGCTCCTTGGTGGCTCCGTGGCAGGACGGACAGGCATCCCAGGACACGTAGCTGCACCGAACTTCTCCAGATCCACGACAGGAGGGCGCCTGGGCTTGGCCGGCCTCGCTCCCAGCGCCTTGGCGTGTGGCAAAGGCTTCCTCCGAGGCGGAGGTGCGTGGCCTGTCCCATGGGGGCTTCCCGCAGCGTCCAGGGAGGCTGCAACAGCTGCGCCTTTGGCAGGAACCACTGGAACACCCTTGTCTTTGGTGAGTGGCCACGTCTGCTGGGCTTTTCTCTGGCAAGGATTGGAGGTGGCTCCCACGTCCTTGTTCAATGCATCTCCTCCTCCTGGCTTTGCAGAGGCTGGGTGGAAGCCCGTGTCTTCAGCAATCCCCTTCTTCAGTCGCACCATCCATCCTGGGGTCTCACAGACGGGATGAGGAGGCGAATGCTGTCCCACACTCTGACCTTTACTGTGAGATGGAGAAGCCGTGCTGAAGTCCACCCTCCTCGTCTTGGGGGGCTCGGGAGGCGACTCACCCTTGGAGCCCAGCGTGGGCTCTGTTGCAGCGGTTGCTGCAGAGCGACTCTCTGGCCAGCCGCCCACTTTGCCAGGGTCTTTCCTGTTCCCTTGGAGCTTTGCCTGTAGGTGTCTCACCACAGCCTCTTTCCCCTCCAGATGTGTCTGCAACCATTAAGAAAAGCTCCAGTTAAAACACCATGGAGGAAAATGAGTCAAAGAGCCCTCTGGGGAATGCAGTATTTCTTCAACATGGCCTGAAACTAAGCCTCCTCCATGAAATGTGCTCTTTGCTCAAAGCAGTCCTGGAACGTGTCTGAGAAAATAACACTGGGCTGCACCAGATCGGGAACAGGTCCCACCAACATGAGGGCATCCAGGAGGCATTTCATAGAGTCTTTTGGTCTGACCCACCCTTCATCCGCTTCCAGGGACCATCAAAACAGAGAGATGGGGTGGGGGATTATACCCTACTAGTAGCAAAGCTCCTGAGGGCAGAATTTGAGATCTAGAGATTGCCCAGGGCTCACATGGGAACAACCTGCCTTGCCCTGGTCCTGGTTCCTGTGAAATCCATGGTGAACCTGGGGCAGTCATAGAATCACCGAATCATTTAGGTTGGAAAAGACCTTTAAGATCATCCAGTCGGGCAGGAGTTGGTGGGAGAGACCACGCAGAGCTGTCAGCATCCCTCCCTGGAGGAAAATCCGGGACGGCACTGCTGAAACTCATCCTGCCAAAGCCTACGTGCAAAAAAAAGGCCAAGAGGCAGCAAATCTGCCCTACTTTTCTGACCAGTGCATTTCCTGTGCTACTCACACCATGCACATGTGAACTGGGACATGTCAGCCCCAGCGCAGAGCTGCCCCCGGCTTCCTGAATGACCAAAAAGCACCTTTTTCTGAAGCCTCCAGAGAAAGGCTGCCAGGAGGGGTCTGGATGACTTTTGGAAGAAGAGGGCCAGGTTCGAGGTACAGCACAAAGGTCAGGTGGGATGGGGTTACATTTTTCCTAAGCTTCTCAGATGGACCTTATGGGAGGGGAGGGATCATCTTGCCCTCCCCCATCTTTCTCCCACCCCCTTGTTCCCAGACCACACTGTCCCTTTGCACAGGAGCTGGCTGCTCCGCTTGCTGTTGGCAAGCTGTAGGCAAGCCATAGGCTTTGATTTTGAAGTTCTCCTCTCTCTGGGTTTTCAGTTTGGGTTTGTGCTTGCATAATTTTTTTCTTTCACAACAGAAGGATTACTATGCAAAGAAGTTAGTGCAATATTTTTCGACATAAGTGCTCAAATATATATATACCTAAATAAGTGCAAGTTCCCCTCATAACCCCAGGCAGTCACCCCAATTTCCCCATTAAAGGCTGCAAATGCAGCACTCTGAGCAGAGTCTGTGGTAAAGCAGTGCGAATTCGCTGTTTCAGGCACACCAGGCAGTGGGGTTTTCACCCAAACTAGTGAAAAAAAGCAACTTTTTCCAGATTCCCAAACATGCCACTGGGTTTTTTGGTACCTGAATGATTCAAAGGCTTGTAACCATCAATTTTGGAGCCGTTCCATAAGCTGGGACTTGCACAGAGCCCCCAGGTGTACCTGTGGGATACAGTGCCACTGTCACCTTGATCAGTTCCAGCTTTTTCAGTACATTTTGCACTGGTGGGTGCTCTCCTGGACTCAGGAGCAGAGTGTGGCCTCCTCCTCTTTCACAGATTTTATATCCAGCCCAACATCACCCAGCAAATCTTGCACTCAGCCCAGGAACTGTTCAGAGACCTTTGAAGCTCCAAAGAGCTCAGACATACAGGAGGACTTTGTCTTCCAGGAGGAGCGACGGTCTCAGCAGGATCCAGCCCCTCACAAGGACATCACCGAAGCCTTTCCAAGCAGGAGACATGGCTCTGCTCCCCATCCCCAGGTCCAGCGCAGCCCAGGTCCGGTTCTTACTTACCATTTTCCATCAGCAGACGCTTTCCTGCGTGTTCACCTCCTTTCTGGCCACTGGAGGCATCCAAGCAGAAGGACTTGTGCAAGGCAAGCCTCTCCGAAGTCCCCCTCGCTTGAAACCAGAAGCTCTTTCCTAACGGTTGGTGACAAGCTGTGTGCAATGCCAGGAAGTCGCTGTAGCCCGACCGAGAAACAGCACGACAAGGAGGAGGAGGAGGAGGAGGAGGAGGAGGAGCTCTTGGTGCACCGGACTTGGACTCTGCTGCTGTTGGGAAGCTTGAAGCCCACCAAGCCCTGCTGTCCATAAGACAGTCTCATCCAGAAAAGAGCCTGGGGTTCGGGGAGCGAGTCCGGGATGTGAGGGACAGGCTGCCACGAGGACCGTGAGGGCGGGTTCCGTTCTCGTCTATTGGTGGCCAACGTGAACCCGCTGCAGGTCAGGTCTTCAGAACCCCATGGGACCCGCAGAGGGTGGAGGCGATTTGCGGGGGTTGCATGGCAAAACCAGCACGGCCCCGCGCAGCCGAGCTCTGCGGGAGCAAGGGAGGGCTAGGGTGAGGGCTACGGCTTTCCAGCGTATCCAAAACCAGCGGACATTTACTCCACTGAAGAGCCGAGCTCCGCTGGGAAGCAGGGGAAGTGCTCTGCACGGCGCGGCGCCAAGTTGGGCCATCTTTGTGTTGAAACGTCTTCTTTTCACCATTTATTGCCTCAGAGGCAGGAAAGGTCTGAGAGGTTGAGTCAAGGCCTGTGGCTGGGATGCTCTGGCCAGCTGCGGGCAGACACTGATGTCCCTGCCCCGGGGTGGCTTGTCCCTCCAGCCCTTTGGGAAGGTGTCTCACCAGCAGTGCCTGCAGTGGCTCCTGCCTGCAGATGGTGTTAAGGATAAGACAGTGCGTCGAGGATGTCAGGAAGGCTGGGACAGGCTGGTGTTGGCTAAGAGTGGCGGCCCTGGGGGTACTGC
>NW_009235702.1:0-3298 GCF_000690835.1 Fulmarus glacialis
TCTATGATTCTATGAGTTCAGTGGCTAGAAGGCATCAACGTATTCTGCAAAGAAACTAGTGCCATTGACACATGCAGAGCTAAGACTGCACAAATACTGAACCCACACTCTACCCCCACTTAAAAACGAAGAATTTTTTTTTTTTTTACCACTGTCTTAAGTGACAAGAACAACCTTAGGAGTTCTTGATTTCTTACATTTGCTGAACTCAGACCTTCCAAATCAACTACAAAAAATCCATGCATCGCTTTCGTGTGTTTTACAAGGTCTGCTGTTCCAAAAGGAAGGGTTAGCTGTTGAACACCATATAGATTAGTCGGATTTAGAATATGCACCATTTGGGAAGAGAACAAGTTGCCTATGATGATATTTTGGAACACTAAATATAACAGCAAAATCTTTCAAATGTCTCCTTCTTACACAGTTACTGTCTAGCCCCTCATACAGTCTAGCAACTTGCTAGCAAATTTGAGGCAAGAAATAGAAGCTGTAAGAGCTAATACTTTAACTCATCTATACATGCCCATGCATTAACATTTCAAATACCTCCATCTTCATTTCTAGGAGTCCTTATGGGTAGGTAAACTATCAGTAATGCTCATAATGCTAGTCAGGAATGAGATTTTACTTTATTTTAAGATGACACCATAATCTCTCCACTCTCAAAGAAGTTCGCTATGATGCCGCATGAAGAATACCTTCCAGGAAGGGGGAAAAAAAAATTACCTTTCTCAGGGTATGCAGGAGCACTACGTGCGTATGCACACACTTAGGCCCAGAAATGAATTCCAGGCATAAAAAACCACAACAAACCACTCCTGTGCGTTACTGTCATCTCACTGAAGCTGCTATATTTGTAAAAATAGCTTTAACAACTTGTGAAAGGTATTCAAGTTCATACCCCCCAATATTGTTTTTAACCAGGAGCATTTTTGCAGTGTATTCTTCAGAAAGGCATCAGATCTCTGCCTCTCTGAAAGCTTATCCCATGGGATTTCACGTATCGGTTATCAGACACAGATGGTCCAGAATCATGTGGTTATTCAATTACCGATACCTTTCCATATTGTCACAGTACCTGAGAAACTACAATACATGAATTATTTTCTGACTTGTTTGCTGATGTCCAATTTATCACTCTGAACACTTGAGTAGCTTCCAGAAACCTAGTAACACGTTTCACAGAAAGAAGACCTATAGAAGATGTTATGCTTTATGCATCGTATAGATTAAGGGCTGCAGTTTCCTAGACTACATAGTTCAGAACTCCAAAAACTTTTAACAACTTTCCCAAATGGATATTTTGTTCACATTTTGTATTCAAAACAAATCACAGTATTCGTACTGACCCTTGAGTCAGCCTAAGTCACTGCATTTCTAACAAATTAAAAAAAGACATTTAAATCACTTCACAGATTCCTCCTCAGAATGCACGTACCAAATAATTAGGAGCCCTTGAACCACAGCAGGGAATGCTGAAAAGACCTTCACCCAAACAAAGCTGGAAGCATCATGCTGTCAGCAAGTTCTTCTGAGATGACAAGGTCACCAGGTTAAGTATAACAGGGTTTTCTGGCATTAGTTACAGGATTCTGCTGACTTAGCTGTTCATGGTTTGAAGAATTCTTCAAACCTGTTTAGCGGGTTGTCAGCTTTCTACTTCGCAAGCTAGTTCCATGTTCATTCCTCATGCAAATTGGTGCAATCTCCAGCAGAAATTACAATGCCTTACTGCAAAGCTGGAGTTCAATGATAAAAACACCAGTCAGGGGCTACTCGTTATTTCTGAAGTATCCCAGTTTATGAAAAACTATTTTGAGTTTACAGTGTTAAACTTTTGACCTTGGGTCTGTAATGTCAGAATCTAAGACAGATGTTAATACTGTAGTATATCTATGCATTTCTCATGCTAGAGTCCCTTATCTTCAGCAGTAACAAGTTCACACAGTTCTCTCTATTAATGAATACTCCCTCCTATTGTTTGAGACAGAAATTCATGTTTAACCGGACTCTGGTCACAGGGGGTTATTTAGAGACATCGCCACCTTTAGATTATAATTCCTAAAAAGATGAGTTCAACAGTCTCAGTTTTATTCTTCTATTCTTATTTTATTCTCCAAATGTAGGCGACAGGTTTTCAGACAGGAAGGTACTCCCTAAATCTGTTTTAGAAGGCAAATCAACTATTACCTAGGAAAAACCTTGAAAATCAAGCATCTACATTAATTCCTCTTCTTCTCCTTATTTTAAACTTTATAAAGAATTAGGAAGATTAGAGAAGGCAGACTAGGAGACACTTTCTATCTATTTATTATGTGTCCTATAGACTCTAAAGCTGTATATCCTTTTATTTGCCACTCCTGTAATACAGGAGCGACCCAGGTTTTCAGAAGTGCAATTTTGCATACCTGCTCCCACACGCTGCTCTCAGAGGCACGCACACACACACACACAAACCTTTAGCACTTCGTGCCTACAGGAATATTCCAAAGGGAAATTCCAACATGCATATGCATAAGTTAACACTCAGATGGAAATCCAAAACTACACAAAGAATTCAGAACTACATTTCTTTATGTATTCAAATTTTTGGAAATTTTAACGCATAAATGCGAGAAGCAACACAGCCTCAAGGACTAGCCACAGCACCCAGTGCCAGGAATTTCTGAGCAACTGTCCCAGCAATCACTGACAATATGGTCCTTAGCAAACCCTCTAACATCTTCGTGTTAAGGAGTTCCTTGTCCAAAAGGGTAGGGAGTATTTTTAATTCTCTCAAAGGATTATTATGAAGATTAATTAAGGTCTGAGCAGTGCTTTGAAGATCAAAACTGCTATGCTGTTATTTATTATTAAAGAACAACAAAGTGCATTCTTGTTTTCTATAATTCAACTTCATAGAGAAAACAGTGAAAGAGCACATGTGCTCGAGTGCATAAATTAATTCTCCCTGCCCCGACAAGCTGTGATTTGCATAACTGCATTTTTAGTCACCAAAACCCCATCAGTAAATCTATACTCATCCCTTTGAAATATTTTAAAGGCCTTAAGGAATATAACCAATATAGTTTCTCTTCTGATCCTTTTCCAGGATAAGCTTTTCCTATCAGATATTTCTGCCTCAGTTCAGCAATGCCTTTTTTTTCCTATACGGAGCCCTAGGACTACTCACATGCTAACATTAGACATATTCTAAAGTGCTTTGCTAAATCAGAAATTCAATACCTATTTTGGATGTTTCCATTCAAATAAGGAGAGAGGGTGACAGCATGGGGTGGTGGGTAATTGAGGGGGGGGG
>NW_009235703.1:0-1277 GCF_000690835.1 Fulmarus glacialis
GATGGCTGCAGCGGCGCCTGCAAACAAAGAGATGCACCATATTAAGTAAATGGACTAGATTGATGCATTTCAAAGCTTTTGGCGGATTAAAATAACAATTTGCCTGGCAGCCCACAGCAAACAAAACCCAGCAAGGCCGGGGCAGAGGAGCAGCAGCGTGATGGCTCAGAAAGCCTTCATCCCCCACAGCTGAAATCCTCTTCCTCAGTTCGGTCGCCAAGGGATGGACACCAGAGCCCCCAGTCCAGCAGCAAGTCTAAAAGCAGCAATTACTTCCCTCGCCCCGCCACGCCAGCAGCGCCCGTTATTTACCAAGCGAACCGCACACTCGCGGTTCACCTCGCCCTTCACCTGCCCGTCACCGGCTCGTGCATCAGGATGCGACCGTCAATGCCCGCCCATCCTTGCCGCGGTCTCATTTGGAGAAACAGCATCTTGCAAGAGGCTAATTAGTCCACTCAATTAAAGATGCAACTTCCAACTCAATTAGACTCCCTCCCAGCCATCCGCAATTCCCACTGATGCCTCAGTCCACACGTTTTGGACATTACAGACCCGCTCTCGCCTTCCCCGCAGGCTGGCACTGCCCGGAGCCAAGGCTGCTCAAAAAAACCTTGAGCACGGTCCCACCGGAGAGGCTCCAAGCTGCCAGCAAGGTCATTATCCAACATTTTGGCTGCCAACCCCAAAAGCCCTTCGCTTCAGGCAGTGCTGGGACCGTCTCTGATCCTGCAAAGCATCTGCATGACTGCAGCTCTAGTCTGCTCCATTCCCCTGGCTAAGAAAGGACATTGTGAGTCTATATTTAGCCCTAGAAATGGCTGGACTGCGTTGGGGAAAGCAACCTCGCAAAACAGAGTAACATCCAGCAAAACAGTCCTCATGGCCCACCCAGTACTTTTCCTTCTTAAAATAAGAGGCACAGAGTGAAGAAAACAAGAAGTTTGAGCCGAATTAGAAAATGCTGAAAATATTTGCTGCTGCTTGCCGCTGGCAGGTCAGCCTGCCAAGGTACATTAAATGGAAGTGACTGAAAAGTTAAGTCAACAGCAAAACCTGGTCTGTAAATAGCTTGAGTCAGTCTTGCGCTGGCTTGCAAAATCCGAAGGAGAGGAAAATGCATCCCCTCGACAACAAGCTGCAGCGCGGATGGAGCCGACGCTCCATTTGGGAGAGGCAGCGGAAGACGGCGCCGGACGCAAAACTCCCCAGGTGCTCGGCGAGGCCCCGGCACGCGCCACCTCCAGCCCGGGTGCCGCTGGCCACCCCAGCCGCCC
>NW_009235704.1:0-2370 GCF_000690835.1 Fulmarus glacialis
TGCCCGCCAGCGGGGACACGGAGCACCCGGGGCTCCGCAGAGAGCCCACGGAGTGGGGCGTGGAACATGGTCTGTGGAAAAGCTTTAGGACAGTGACGCTAGGTGACCTACAGAGCTGAGCTGCAACCCAGCGATCACCTAAATGTGGGTTTCTAATCAAAACCAATAGACATATTAATAGCACAGAGATCTGTTTTGGTGACCAAAAGGAGTTATTATTTCATTAGAATCATAGAATCATAGAATCATTAAGGTTGGAAAAGACCTCTGAAATCATCGAGTCCAACCGTCAAGCCAACACCACCATGCCCACTAAACCATGTCCCTAAGCGCCTGATCTACACGTCTTTTAAATACCTCCAGGGATGGTGACTCCACCACTTCCCTGGGCAGCCTGTTCCAAGGCCTGCCCACTCTTTCAGTAAAGAAGTTTTTCCTAATGTCCAGTCTAAACCTCCCTTGGCGCAACTTGAGGCCATAAAGCAAGTGATGCGCCAAAGTACCGGTTTCCAAAGCCCCCCGTGGCATTGACGTGCTCTTTATAAGAAACGGCAAATCACGTCTGTGTGCGGAGGAGGGCACACAGACCGCCTGGACCCAGCTGCAGTATTTGTAGGTGTTGCACGTTTGCGTTGATGTGGTCACGATGCAAACGGTCCCTGCGCTTGCACCCGGCAGCGGTTCCTCCTCGCGCTGGGCACCTCCTCGCCTGAGGTCGACTGTGATGAGGCTCTGTTGGCTGCAGTTTATTAGATCCGATCGAGGTTCTGAAAAAAATCTGGGATGTTTTTCCTCCCTCAAAGGTATGCATCCATGTGCTTTGCAAACTTGGGAATGTCTTCTGTGAACTACTTGCGGTGTAATTCAGAGATGAACGTTTCAGCTGCATGCTGCCTTTGCAGCGGCGATCGTATCTTTTTCTTTACTTTGAAATGACTCATCCATAACTTAACTCTGGGGGATTTACCAAAATAACTTCTGGGCGAGTACGTTATTAGATAGCCTTCGAAAGATAACCATGGCATCAGCAAATGGGAGCTTTATTGTGTTGGCTGGGAACACACAAATGAAAACTGAATTATCGGGACCCGGTGTGGGAGCGGAGCCTGGTTGTGGTGGGCAGGAGCCGGGGTCTGCGGGCTTGTGACAAAGTCGGTGTCAGGGTTAGCTAGGTATTGAAGCAACAGTAGTTTTGAAGGCACCAGTCTGGAAGGAGCGTCCTAACCCTGGTGGGTTTGAACGTAGCCTTCAGCGAGCGGTGCAGAGCAGAGAGGGACGGGCGGCTGGGCGCTGCCGCTGCGGAGCATCGCTTCTGCAGGCGCTCCGCCTCAGGGCACCTTGGTCAAGAGTCATCTCGTGGCTTTGGCTTCACTCCTGTGGATTTACACCCCAGCCTGGGCAGCAGAATCTGACATACTGCTGTCCTCGGTCTTTCGAGTCGTACTGGGAAGGGAAACGCTCTGTCAGAAGCTCTTCAGTTAGAATATATTGATATTCATCATATACCAAACGTATGTTTTAATTACACAGCAGCAGCGAGAGATGCCGCAGAACTGGGCATGCATTTAATAAGAAAAATAATCAATAAAATTCAGTTTATTAAACTTCCTAAAAGCGACCACAATGTTACCTTTATTAAATTTCTGATCAGATTATGAGACTCGGGAATGGCCATTTTAAAACTAGAAATAAATGGGATGGTTTATGCCTCCCACAGACCTCCCTGTCCGGTTGTGAAGCATTTCCATAAACCAAGATGTACTTCTCCAGGATTTTGGTCTCAGGCTGAGCTGTAGAATGGCTTGAGTCATCCACTGTAAAGGATATGTGTGAGTTAAGATGATCCAAAGTAATTCAGGTTTGTGTTGATCTTTATGGTTTTTTTTTTTTTCACTATAAATTTAGAAAAAATCCCACTTTTAAATGTGGCATTAAATGGGTCTGTACTCTCAGTTGTGTTTGGAGGTTGCTCTCAGGCTGTCCTGAAGATGCCTCCGGACCCCGGTCTTGGAAGAAGACGCGCTGCGGTGATGCAGCACTCGCACTGCTGGGCTTTGCAGAGACTGAGCTGACCTCGACGAACCGTGGGCGGGTGCCCACCTCAGGGGGGTCGGAAAGAGCAGGAACCCCGCGAATGCTGGAGGAAACCTTTCGCTGGTTTTGTTTTAACCTCAGGAGGGTGCCTGCGTGCGCCCCACGTGGGAGACGTCGCCATGGGTGCAGCGACCCTGCGGGTCCCCTGCCCCGCCGGTGGCACCTCCGGGCTGGGCACCGCTGGCAGCCGCCTCCGCAAACACAGCGTCCTGCTGCGGTCACGGGGCACGTGTCCTGCCCTGCCCCCTCCGGGGAGGACACGGGAGGCCCTGCCGA
>NW_009235704.1:2384-4659 GCF_000690835.1 Fulmarus glacialis
TTGCCTTTCATAATGTAAATTTACCGGGAGGGTTAAACTGCCGGGCTGTTTTATCGCCGCTCTGACCGCGACGCTGGGCCGGCATCGCCAGCAAGGCGGACTGCTTCTGAAGCCGACGGCCAGCCAAGTTAAAAGGACGTTCTTCAGCGAAGCAGAGATCGTTTTGTTATTATTATTATTGTTTGGATAAAACATTGTCATTAAAAGGCTCCAGCTGAAGTTTGTCACTGGAAGTAACGAGGCTTTCTGCTGCTGCGCGGGCTCGGGAGATGACCGACTGCGGGGACGGCTGACGAAGCAAACACTCCGGTTGGAGAGAACGTAATTTGCAGAGTCTGCAGCCTCGCCTCATCTGCCTGCCAAGGGCCTTCGAAAGATCAAGAACAGCAGCGTGAAAGGCATAGGAGGGGGAGAAACCTGATTATTCTGAGGCTAAATCATTTATTTCCACAGTGTTTCGACACATCCAATCCCTGTAAATTAGTGACTCTCCCCCTCTCCATTAGACGCAAGGTCATAGCACAGATTTAACAGAAAAATGGGCAGCTTCTGAAGACCAGAAAGGGCAGCGAGGGGGTGGTGAACGCGCCAGCGGAGCCTTTAGCTGTCCTCTTCTGGGGAGGAGCCACGGCTTGACGGCTCCAGATAGAGACTCCCTCTCGTCTGGCCGTTTCGGTCTAAGGCTCATTCACTGTTTTACACACAGAGCACCTAAACGGTGATTTGAAACTCTCTGGTTTCAGTCTTGAGCCACTGAACCTTGTTGTGTTTTGTTCTGCTAGATGAGATGCCCTACAAAAAGCTGGTATTTCCTTGCCTTCGTGACGTTTGCGTACCATAAAAGATGTTAATATTTCAAAGATCCCTTTAGTGTAAGAGATTTTAAGCATCAGTATTTAAGGATTTAAGATGCCTTACCCCTGGGTTAGAGGAGGCAGCTCTCCCCGCGGGGAGGAGAGGCCCCGGCATTTGTCGGCCCGTGCTGGGAAGGGACGGAGGAGGCTGCGGTCCAGGCGGCTCCGAAGCATCACCAGCCTGTGATGTCCTGGCGTCAGCTCCGCGGCACGGTGACTCCCCACCCCGAAGCCGCCCGTACGTCCTGCCGCCCTCGGCACAGGGGCTTCATCCCAGCCCCGGTGGACCATCCCTCTGCCTCGGGCGGTTGCGCGGCACTGAGCCGTGAGGACGGGTCCAGACCCACTGGTGGGCGAGCTCCCTCGGAGGGGGGCTGGAGGTCCCCACAGGTTGCACAGCTCTCGTGGTGGGAGAGACGGGGCTACCACCTTTCCCTGAGTGGGCAGGATGGGACAAAACCTTGCCCAAATGTGGGCACACGGTTTCTAAGTACGTTTTTGTCTCTGTCCTTTAAAACCTGTTCATGTTCAGAGCCAGTGAATTGCAAATACATCAGGCAAAATCCAACTGACTCCAACCTGTCATATAAACCACAAATTGTTGGGAATTGTGTCTTCACACTATAAAGTCACTCTAAAACGGGGTGTATACTTCTTTTCATCTGCAAGCCCAAGAGCCTTTGTAAATGCTGAGTTTATTTTTCCTAATGGATGCATGTAACGACAGCGGCTCCCCTCTATGCAAACACTATGTATGTTGAAGGGTGGAGAAGGTTTGTTAAATCAGTATGTTTACAAAAAGTCATAATAGCTGGGGCTTCTATCCTTTGCTACAATTTATTATCAAAACACAGCGGCCCAAAATATAAATACATTGTCTTTAATAAAACGCATTTGAACATATTCAACATATTTTTTGTTCAAAGCGGTTCTTTTATGTTCTGCAGTGGACCAAAGCGAGGGCTGAATTTCTGCTCAACCCCTGCTAGCATTGGTGTTAGGGCCCGCCGAGACTGCTCTGTGCTTTAAGGCAATGCCAGCAGGGGACAAGCCTGGGTGAACTCAGAATTAATTCTTCTTTTGACTTCATTCCTGAAAAATTTGAAACGTTCAGAGGGAAACCAGAGCTTGATGAAGCCGGCCAGAGGACTGCCACTGGCTGGGGTCAACCAGAAATGGCTTGGATCTACGGAATGAACTGCAAATCACCAGTCCAAAGTCCTGCTCTGCTACCGCTTCAGAGCACGCTGCCTGCTCCCCGCTGCCTGCTCCCCGCTGCCTGCCGCTGCTGCTAGTGTCGCGCACCGGGACTCCTGGGCTGCTAAGATATGCCAAAGATAGGATGCTGGTGCTCCGTATTTTCACAGACAACACCGGGGGAAGGCAGGCGTGCGACAGGCAGGATGCAGGCGGGGGGGCAG
>NW_009235704.1:4690-6463 GCF_000690835.1 Fulmarus glacialis
GGGCAGAGCCCCTGCCAGCCTTTCGAGTGCTTGTGCAGCCAGGGATCTTTCTCTTTAACGTCCCTGGGACAGCCCTGGGGCCCTGGCACCCCAGCGGGTCTCTTCATAAAGCCCCACAAGCAGTTAAATCCTGACAGAAATGGAAAATTTGTCTTTGCACTTCCCAGGAGGAATGGGAACACCGAGGAAAAAGGAGCATGGAGGTGTTTGGCTAAAAGATACCCAGCATTAGTTTTGCAGTGTGTGCAGCCCGGGAGCAGGATAGCCATCAAGCATATGCTCAGTTTTGATGGCGGTGGTGCTGGGGAAGGGCTGAATTCGGCCCCGCAGGGAGCACCGACAGTCCCCTGGGCTGCGGGCGCTGGGGCGTGCTGCTGCCCGGCGCCGGGGGAATAACTCTTGCTGGACCCGGGCCAAGCTCTGACCCTTGTCAGCACAAGCCCCCAGGACGGTGCTCACGCTTCCGCCGAGAAAAGCCCAGGAAACCATAAAAGTAGCAGCCGGTTAATTTATAACCTGTTGTTCTCAAGTGAAATGGCTGCAGATTAATAATGCACAAGAAAGGAGCCGGGACTCAGCCGGCCATCTCAAAGTAGGAATCTCAGGAACATTAATTCCAGCGAGCTAGATGGTGACTTGAGTCCCCATAAATCGGCGGCGATCCGCAGGACGCAGCCTGTAAATACCTTTCCGGTCCCGTCGCTCTTGCCAACAGTTTTTGGAAAAGATCCACCAGACCCAAGCTTGCTGGACACGAGGAGCCTGTGGATTGCAAGCTGTTGTTTCACGAGCCAAGTTTGGGTTCTTGCTTGTTTGAAAGTGCTCGAGGATTCCTGGGTGCCAGCAGGCAGCTGAGGGATGGCTCTTTTCCATTTGCACCCCCGGCTGCAGGTATTCCTTCCTTTCCCCCTCGCACGCGGTCCGTGGGAGCGGGGAGGCCCGACCTTGTCGTGTCCAGATAACGCAGCTGTGGTGGAAATCCTGCTCGGCCGTCACAAGAAGCTCCTGCTGGCTCCAGGGAACTTCTTCATTGAACACCTGAGCACAGAAGAGCTGCCCCACGGAAGCTGCCCTGGTTTGCAGTCGGGATTAGAGAGGCACAAGTGCAATCGCACACGGGTGCAGCTGTACAGTGCACAGTCTGCACATGTATATGAAATAAACGGGCATTTCATGGTGGTGTTGGATTGACGGTTGGAATCGATGATCTTAGAGGTCGGGCTCGATGATCTTAGAGGTCTTTTCCAACCTTAATGATGCCATGATTCTATGACTCCACGTATTCACCGGCAGCCAGGCTCAGATGCCAGGGTGGGTGAAGCCCAGCACTACTGGAGGGAGCTGGGGAACGTCCTGGGCACGTGGGACTGGGAGGACGGGAGGGCCGGGGGGTCGCAGGGGAACGCCTCAGTCCTTCCTGGGAAGTGGCCTCGGGTGTGCAGCTCACGTAGGTAATTCATCCCAAATCTTTTACTGCATCGGTGTGATCTAAAATACTTCACGGACTACGCAGCACCTCACCTGCAGGCAGTCAGATGCTCCCACTTCGACAGAGATCAGCTCACCCCTGAGGCCATTTTGTCGATGCCTCTTGTAACCCAGCACCACACTTTTATTTGCAAATTGTTATCTTCTGCCTCTGTCACTGTGTTTCTAATGTGTCAAAACAGCATTCTTAAAATACTCATTTCCACATCATGAAAAATACAGCCATTGTATTTAATTTTTGTAATTGTATCGGGGATCTGTTAAACAAAAGCGGGGCAGCGCCTG
>NW_009235705.1:0-15656 GCF_000690835.1 Fulmarus glacialis
AGCACAAAGTTGGGTGCTGCTGCGCCTCCACCACAATCTCCGTTTGCATCCCAGCCCCAAAACACGAAGGGAAAAAGGGAGTTGAAGTTTTAGCACGGGAAAACGCCGCTAGCTGCACGCAGCCCTGAGCTGCTGCCACGGCGGCCTGCCGAAAAACGATGTTTCTTGAAAAACCAGGCCAGCTGCCTTCACTCTGCCTGTCTTGACACGAACCGCCGCCTTTCACGCTCGCGTCACCCCTTCACGTTCACGTCACCCCTTCACGCTCACATCACCGGCGCTGCTGCCCGCTCGGAGCGTCCTGATCCACTCCCACCCGCGAGAGCATCCGAATGTGGGTACGGTCAGGGCAGAGCGTGTGTGCGCAGGCACGCTCAGCCGTGTGGCGATGGGTGACGGCCAGGGGTGGTTGTTCACGGGCGTGCTTCGTACAGGTGGGAGGCCAAAAAGGTTTGGGAACTGACTTGCATCTTAAAGATGCAAGAGGAGTACCATGCCAGCATGGCATGAATTTAATAGAAGAATACCGGTTTTCACATGAAATATGTTTTATTATATTTAGGTAGCACAAATTTCAGACCACAAACGGCAGAGCAGAAGGGAGATTATGACTCACAGATGTCAATTTACCGGTACAAGTGTTAAAAAAAAAAAGTAATTAGCAACCAGCTCTTGTGGTTCTCTCACTCCGAAAGTCTTAACAGTCTCCGACACACT
This sequence comes from Fulmarus glacialis, assembly GCF_000690835.1. Lineage (NCBI taxonomy): Eukaryota > Metazoa > Chordata > Aves > Procellariiformes > Procellariidae > Fulmarus > Fulmarus glacialis. Next base: position 718 of record NW_009235705.1, read on the forward strand.
GGCAGAGACCGGGCTGCTCTGATCAAAGATGGGCTCAAATGAACATCCCGGGGGGTGTAACGGGGGGGAGAGAGCAGCCATGTGAGTCAGCCTCCGGGGTTCAAGGCTGCCTGCTAACCCGTAGGATGAACCGGGGTCCTGCTTGCAAACACCACTGAAACCTTCAAACGCACTGAAAGATGAGCTGCAGATGCAAACCTTACAGCTCGGGATTATTTCTAGCTTCTTCAGCGGTGCCTTTCTCAGTCACCTAAGGCGTATTTATAGAAGAAAAGTTCATGTAACTAAAAGAAGCTGCGAGGTGCCGGGGCCAGAAATCAAGATCCTGATTCTGGCTCGCACGAGCAGCCAGTTTTACCCAGGCAGATAGCTTAAGACGCAGCCAGCAGGAAGTTTGAGAGCTAGCAAAGCAGGGCAGGCGGTAAGCTCCAGCCAGAAGTTCATCTTTCAGGTGCCTCACCCATTGACAAGCGCTCGCATTTCCAGTTTTACACGCAATTGTCTTTCCAATTTACTTGCAAACACAGTTATGGGCAACCTAGTTCTGCAGCAGCGGAGTAGGGCCAGCGATTTGCTGTGTGACCAATATATAACCTCCCTCCACTGATTCCCATGTGCTTTGGAGAACCCGAGCTGTGCTCAGGCAGAGCACAAGGTTTGAAACCTCAGGTGGTGGGTCCTTGGTTTGAAACCTACCACAGGGAATGAACCTGGAAATCTGAAAGTGAAAAGAGGATGGCTGTAAGGATAAAACTTGGTCCCTATTGCCTCTCCCCGTACAGGATAATGGGCTTGCACCTGCCCTTCATTTTGGGTTTCTTTCCCCTCTTTCCCATACAGAATGGACAGCAATAATTGGAGGAAGAAACTATAGAGAGGAGATTTAGCAGAACGTTTCCAGTTGAAAATCAAAAAGGGATTCAGGAGAAACAGCTGCCTTTCTGTATGATCCCTTCCAGAGCAAGCTTGGGAAGAGAAACCTGATGCAGTTATCGCACCCTGACAATCTTTCCCTTCCTGCACTTCGCTCGGCGCGCTGCAAACTCCCGGGCGAGCGTGCGCGCAGGCAGGCTGCGATCCTGCGGTGGGGAGAGTGTGGGAGAGTGCGTGCGTGTGTGCGCGCTGGCGCAGGGGGGACTGGTTTACGCAGCTGGCTGCGAGCTCTCGGCTGCGGCGATGAAGCCATCAGAAAGCACCTGCGGTCCCAACCGTATTGAAATGACCTGAGCATTCCCCCCGATTCGGCGGCTCTCGATAATCCACCCTGCTCAGAGCAAGCGCAGCCTCCTGCAGCAAACCACAATCCCCAGATTGAAACAGAAGAGGAGGCGCAAGGTTGCCGGGGCTCGCCCGAGCGGGTGCTGAGGGGGACAGGCTGTTGACGCCATGTAGGAGAAGGCTCCCATGAATAGAGATGGTCCTGGATGGAGCTGCTGGTGGGATTAAAAAGCGGCACCAGAGGAGGCAGCGGCTGCCCCTGTGGTGTCTGTGCTTTAGCCTTGCTGCTGTGGGCCGACGCATTTGGCTTGACCTCTCCTGCAAGCGTTACGGTCTTAAGGACTGGCTGAACTCCAGTGCACCTGTAATGGGGCTCCTTCTCTTCTGGACCAGTACAAAGGCTCTAATAAAGATCTTTCTCACAGCTTGTGTGTTTTTTATTAGGAAAGATACACACGCTCTTGGCATCCTGGCTCAGCCCTGATACCGCAAAGCCGATGACACTAAGCCACAGCTTGGTGCAGCATGGCTGCGGCGAAGCTTTGAGCTTCTCCACTCCCCTGCCTCACCCCCCCTCCATGCTCCCCCAAACTTCTGCTTCATTTTGCTTGTGCAATGTATGGCAGCCCCTATGTGCGGGGAAACTGGAAATGCTTCCGAAAGTAGCACCGGGGCAAAAACCCCCAAAGTGGAGGAAAAGAACGGAGAGGCTGCAGACAGAGATTTCCTCCCAGGGCAGCTGAATCTCTCTTCGAACTCGACTCTGTCCTAGCGGCTGCCTTAATTTGTGTTCACTTCAGAGCCTGCAACATGAAAGCCCTGGCTCTGAACTCCAGCTGAGCCGCTCAATGGCTCAGTGTTCGCAGAAGGCATGGAAGGAATCCATTGATTAGTTTCTTCAGCTGGGATGTGACCATTTGGAGTCCAAGACCTGCCAAACATGACTTCGCCTCAGCAACTGGTTCCTATTTGCTGCTTACAGGCTTTAGAAAAATCTTTCCTCTTCCACATCCAAGTCTCACCCTCCTTTTCCATTCTGTCGTTACTCAACGTTAATATCTATTCAGGCTCTCTCCTGTCGAGGGAGGATGCTGAGTTGCGGAGAACAGCCCTCCTGCCATTAATATAGCCAAAAGATTTTGCCGTTGATCGGAGATAACCATCTGCCCTCCCTCCACAATGCAGCCTGACTGTTTTTCGACAGTTTGGAACAAAGAAAGGACAGGCAGTAATGCCACATTGTTCCCAGGGACGCTGACTAACCTTGGTTTAAAAGAATAATAATAATTATTCATCTAGCGTCGAGGAAAGGTATTACGAGACCGGAGCCTTTGCTGTGATTTCCGAACGTGCAGTGTGGGCAGGACTGCTCTTCCACGACCTCTCTCCTAGCTGGGGCCAGCTCTGTCCCTTCAGCAGGGCCAGATTCACTCCTGTCATGGCCCTTTTGCAAACAGGCAGCTGCTGGCTCTCCTCCAGATGTTACGGAGCTGGGATGGCTTCTCCTCTCCTTCGGATTTACCCACTCTCATTTCAGCAGGCTCAGGATTAAGTGTTACCAGTAGTCTGGAGAAGGAGCTTTTCCTAGCACCGCTGCTACCAAAACGCAGCCACCTCTGGGGTGAAATACAACGGCTACGTAATAACACGGAGCAACACCACCCAGCTGTTATGGACAGGAAATGAAGAACACCATATCCAATTAAAACTGCAGGGGGATATTTATGGCAGAACGTAATTAGCCAAATTGGAGCCTTCCCCAAAACTGCCATGGGATTTTTAATGACCGCAAGCGGTCAGGGTTTCGGTTTGATGTTTTGTCAAGTAAACAATATCCAGAGGGCATGAGACAAAAATCAGGAGCAAAGGGGAAGGGAGAAAAAAAAAAAGTGTCGTGCAATTCCAGGGAGAAACAGAGACATGAAAGGATTTATCGTAAGGGGGACATTGTTGGAAAGAGCAGCAGCCATCACTCCAAGAAAGGAAAGAGCAGGGAGGTGGCTCTGGGTGTGGAGGTGGCCCTCTGCAATGAGAGGAAAGAGCAAGCAGCTGCCATGACCGTTCCCCAGGGAGATACCTTTCCTGGAATTTAAAATGATATGAGAAATTCTTTAAAGCGCCGTAATAGCTGGAAAGTATTTGAGTGAGTTGTTTTACGCTGGTAAAAGGAGGCTGGATTAGTAGTCCTGGTGACTACAGCCTCCCCTTTTTGGCTAAGCAGCGGGCATGAAAATAGAGCTTGTTAGTCAGCACGTACTGCGTGTGCCCCCCAGGCTGTCTGTAGGGAAGGCAGGCTGCTCTCAGATCTAGCATTTGTGGCCAGGAGGTGATGACCATCACGAAAGCATTGGCTCCTCCGTGACCCAGATGGCTGTGGCCTCTGGGGTCCCCTCGCTGCTCCGCGCTATAGGGCTGGAGTCACGGAAAGTCCCCATCCTCCGTGCTGTCTGCATTAAAATCAAGTTTCTGTTCACGCTGCGGAGATCCAGACTTCAGGCCCCGGCTCAGCCCCGAGACAGCGCTGCCACAATACCGTCCTCTGATTGCCCTCCAGGCGCGAGCAGAGGAAGCCGCCTCCGAGCCTCCCCGACTCCTGCTCTCATTAACTTCCCAGCGGAGATGGCTCACAAAAGCATCTTTGTGGCCAGCTAGGAGTCAGGACTCCAGCGCACACACATCCCCGCATGGCTGCGAGGGAGCGACAGCTCGGGTCGACACGCCGTAGGTACCTCAATCAACAGTCTCTCAAGCTGCTTGAGCATCTTCAAGTGCCTCCTGCTATTGGTTTCCCAGAGGTGCCATGCTGATTCATAACCTGATTAGCTAATCTGGGCTCGAGCAATGTAATTCTGCCTTGAATTTTGTTGGCGGGGGGTGCTGTCACTCACTTGTTACCCTGCTGGAAGAACTGGCTGGATGGAAAATCCTCGTAAGCTGTTCTGCAGTGCTGTTTGCTCTCGGTACATTTTCCCTCTCCTCCTCAAGTAACAGCACTGAGTTCTTGGTAAACATAACCTGAGGATTTTTGCTGTTTAACTCTTGATATTCGCAATTACTCTGTGCACGCACAGACGATACACATCAAACTCACCTGTAGGACCTCTCATCTTTGGTCAGATCTCTTGGGCAGCCTCCTTCACAGCAGAAACAAATGCAGCCAGCTCAGACTTAAGCAACACATCTCTGCTTGTGACTTCACCCTTGGCATTCACCGATCTCTGATGACAGAGGTTACTGAACCGATTTCTGATGATCCTTGAGATCCCCTTCCCTGGGACACAGGTGAGGGATTACAAAGGAGAGTCAATGGGATCATTGCTAATAAAGCAGATCTCCTGGACAGCTAGACTGTATTCACTAACACTTATCTGCTCTGTCAATCTTTCAAAAAAACCCACCAACAACAAAAAAAGACCAACTGCTTCAAGAAATACAAAGTAACAGCCACATTTCATTTTCGTGAAGGTGCCAGGAGCTGCACAAGCACCTCCCAAGGAAGGTCAGTCCAGCACCAACCTCTAGTATACAAATTCACAGCCTAAGAAATGACAGCCACCAGAAAAACATGCTTGCACACCACTTGGAAGTGGTCAGCACGGGGAAATAAAACACTTGACTGCAATGACCCCCACGTTAACGCTGTGGCCAGGACAAATGGAAGTTTAATTCCTGGTCAATATTTCCACATGACCTCTTACAAACCTTTGTGCATCCATCCCCCTTTTTTAATGAAACGACACTTTCTCGCTTCACAAGGGGCTGGGAGCATCAGTTCGGCAGTCCTGAAGGAAAAGCTCAGGGGCTGGGGACCGTGACGGGGTCTCGCCGGAGAGAGATTTGAGGGGAAAGCTCAGGAAAGAGGACTGGGATTCCTGTCCCTTGTCACGCAGGACCCTGGGAGACACAGATATGCATCCACAATGCCAAGATCCCCCCAGCCCAAACCACTGTCCCACCATGATCATGAGATGACAGGTGCGTACAGCCAGTCTATGGAGATAATTCTGCGAGGGGCACAATTACCCCACGTACACCATGCCCACAGCAAGGGAATTACAGGATGAGACCCACACTAGCAATTAAAGCCCTAATGCTGCCCTCCCCAGATAGACTCTGCTGGCAGAGACACCCCTTCAGCCCGCCGCACCGCTCCTGGGATGAAGGATTTGCCCGCCTATGTGTTTCAAAGAGGAAAAACCCTCGCCCGGCGCTGGAAACCTCCTCACTTGCAATTGTCTCCGCTTGGCAACCCGGCCCGATAGTGAATAAACGACAGAGAAATATTCCGCTCTACACGTGTTTGGGTTTTTCGGGGTGGTTTTCTTGGACGGCGATCCTGGCTCTGCAACAATACCCGTCTTGTTCAGCCCTGCACTACAGAGCAGGCTTGAATAGATCTGTCTAAAATTATAAGCGGGCAGCCCCTGGGCTCTGAGAGATCACAGGCCACATGCTGGGGCTGAACAAAGACTCTGCTATTTCCTAACAATTAGCCCAGCTAAAAGGACATCTATCTCCTTCCATTAGAGCCACCACGTGCCTCCCAGTCAGTCCATTGTAAAGCTAATTAAATAACACGCCTCTCTCCCCATGAGGGTCTCCTGATTAGTTCGCCTCGGTCCTAAATCCTTGCTGGTGTAAATGGGGAAGAGACAGCTGGTCAGCAGGAGCCTGCGACTCCAGTGGAAGTATGGTCACCCATCCATAGCTATCATCATCATTACCAGCTATTTCAGTTTTTTTAATTATCTTTGGAAAGCTGTTGAACGGAGATCTTCTGATACAAAGGAGTTCAGCACACAAACTGGTTTGCTTCCCTATCCGCTTCCCCACTGCCTGCAGCAAAAGTTGTGAAAACAGCTGATTTATTTATTATTTTGGGGGGCTTTGCTGGTACTTGGAGGAAAAAAGCAGACGTAAATATTTTTTCTAAATATGTTCTGGGTTGATGCAAACCGGTTTGGGGTTTTTTTTTCACACACTTCTCACTGGGCTAAAACAGCGAAAAGAAAATAAACAAGGAAAATTGTGTGTCATTCAACCTGAGCTAAAACTTTCTATTTTTGCACTTTTAAAGTGGGAAGAAATTTCAAAAGGGAAAAAAAAAAAAAGGCAATTAGAAGCAATTTGTTAACAAACCCTCTTTTCGCCCAGTTAGTTCACCTCTTCCAGGAAGTTTCTCTGGGAGGGGTAGGTCTCGGGTGCGGATGAGCTGAAATGAATCTACCTTTTTAGCTGGGAAGCCCGATTCGTGTTTTAGCATCATGAGTGGGATGAAACAAGATATCTCTCTGACACTTGGAGTTTCCTTCCAATCTGAAAATTAGTTCTGGCAAGTCAAGAAAATTCATTCAGACGATACACCAAACATCACAGGGGCTGTCTGCAATGTCCTGAGCAATGCTTCAGGGAGGCCAGGGGCCACCACAACCCATCATCTGTCCTTGGAGGAGGTCAACATGGCTTTTCTGCAACGCCCAACCCGCACCTGCTCAAGCCAAACGCCGCCAGCGGCTTTTCTCTCCGTCAACCCATCCCGATTCTTCGGGGTGAGCTACGTTTGCACCACCACAAGTGCACAGCCTCACACAACAGCACGAAACTGCTAAATCGCTCCAGATGTTCAACACCTTTTCTCACACGCTCCAAAGACCCGGAAGAAATACAGTTTCCTTCTGCCAAGTCTACAGTCAGCAATAGTTGCGAATATCCCCTTTACCCCCTTTAAATCATTATTTTCCACCCTTGGCTATTTAAATCATTATTTTCACACCGAGAGAGCATGGCTGGAAAACTGGGAAGGTGGGTCAACAGACTAATGAGCTGATTTCCTGTGGACCTTCAGCTCCAGGCTTGAAACAGCTGGACCTGCCGCTACAGATGGAGCTCCATCCACCCAAGGAAAACAGAAAGATCTCATTCCTCAGCTCTCGTAGTGGGGAGAGAGCGGGAGGAAGGACACGGAGGAGGAGGCAGAGCTTGGTTTCATTCTAATAGGAAGGAAAGGTTGTTCGCTCCTGTTTTCCAAACCCAGAGCTGCCTGTGCTGCTCACAGCCATCCTGGGTAGCAGCCGCTGTTGGAGCCTGGGTGGGAAAATGCTGGGAAGCTTTAGAAATGCATCAGGGCTTGCCAGGAAATATATTAATATGTGTGTGTGTGTGTGTGCGTATGTGTGTCCATAGGCTTTTATTGTAAAAGCACAAGGATCAACTCATTGCCCGTTGCTAACGAAATCATACAAACCCTATGCTCAGGCAATGAGAACATTTTACATCAAATAATCAAATCAAATCAATCAAATCAAAGGGACATATCAACAGGGCCAGGTAAATCATCATTAAAAGATGCTACATGACTCACTTGAAGGCCTGCAAGGGGTTGGTACAAGAGTCAAGCCCAAAACACAGTTTGAACGTAACCTAGGAACATGCTACTCGGTCCTCCGGCTGCTTTCAAACCCCGACAGCCAGGTCTGACTGCTTCATTCATTGCTAACCTACAAAAAAAAGGGCAAGAGCCAAGAAAAAGATGTCTTGTATTAACCACTTGCCTCCCCTCACCCAGCTAGTGCCCTTGATCCCAAAGCTATGGGAATGGCTCCACAAGCCACTTGATTAATAAGAGCCCAGGGGGGGAAAAATCGTTTATATAACCTCGTCTTCTCTAAACTTCCTAAGTGCTTTAGAAAGTGGCTGCCCTGGAAACCCAAACTGGAAACGAAAAATATTATCTCTTCCATTTATAAACATCTCCAGCACTAATGAAGTGAGGAGCGGCAGCAATGGGGAGGGGAGCGTCGAGATGCACTTGGCAGGCGTGGGAGAGACCCGATAAAACCATTTCGTTTCAGGTGGGTGTGGAGCGAAAAGTCCTCCTACCACGGTCGGTGCCACTGTAGCTGCTGACTACAGCATTGCGAGGCCCCTGGGGAGGGATTTCAGAAGATGGATGGTTATGGAAATATCTGCTACGCTAAACACAGAGGCAGACCGACAGCCTTACTAGGTGCAAATGTGGGGGGAAGGAAGACAGGGTGACATGAATGAGGCAAAAGCAGATGGATGAAACCTTAAAAATCAGTTCCCTTAGCTTGAAGCTGTAGCTCGGATGAAGCATCACGTTCTGATATTGGAAAGCAGGGAGCGAGTATCCGTACTTACTGTGCACACATACTTTGTGGCACAAACTCCACAGACCAGCCTCATTGTGCATGCCAACAGAGCACATCTGTTTACACCAATCTGGTCTAAATAAACATACGAGTGATCCAGATCAAGCTCTTAAGTTCAACCACCCTCTGCCTTGCAGCCCCACAGACACATCTGAGTCAGAGAGCCAGGAGAAGTATTCTGCAGAACAGTCCAACTTATTTCTCCATTTTCTTTCCATGTTGGCATTTCCCACGGAGATTTGTTTTTGCATCAACATAGCCAGCACCAGAAAATGCTGAGTTTTGGCTGGAAATGTTTGGATTTCATTTTGACAAAATATTGATGATTTCCACAGAACAATCTGTCATTTTTGGCAGCAACAAGAAGAAAAGTCAAAAAGCCGTATTTCATCTAGATAGGGGACTGAGCTGACACCCAGCCTGGAACTCAAGTGGAAGACAAAGCAGGCTACTGGGTTGCCTCATTATCCTGTCATTTTGATTATTGTAAAGCAAGGGGAACTGCTACTACTTTCATGTAGTAGATAGAAACACAACCAAAGCTGCCAGACAAAGGAAGCATCTGGTCTCCTGGGGTTAGGCAGTAACTAGATGCAAAGCAGGGGAAGAGAAGGTCTGATCATCTCTGGAGACGTTTCACAGGAGATTCAGATACCCCAAGGTATCAGCGTGGCAAAGAGCTGGTCCAGGACAGGACTGAGATGCCAGCTTTATTTCCATCACTACCTTCCATAATTATTCATGCCTCTTGAGCGTGCAAAACTGGGTTGAAATCTCCCAAGTGCAGGCTCTTCTGTGAGATGCCTAGAACTGACCAAATTAGAAATTTTCCATGAACAGGCTCCCTTGGGGCATCTTCTCCTTTTTTCCTATTCTACCTCAATGCTGACATCAGTCTAGACAAAACGAGTGCCCTCTGCCCCGCTTTGAACTTAGGATGTGGAGAGTGAATCACACAAACCCAGGGAGAAAGGCATTTCTGACTCCTGAAAAATAGTTGCTGATGAGTTAGGGAGAAGTAGTTTGGGCCAGCTCTTCTTAGAAATCAAATCTCCGCTTTGGTGGAGCAGTTTCTTTTGCTCCATCCCATTTGTGCTACGGGAAGCACAAATATCTGCAAGTGTTTTTGCCGCCCCGCGTGCCCCTGCTCACGCAGCGTATGCCATGTCAGCGGCCTTGTTTCCCTTTCCAGGAAGGGAAGTCCTGTCAGGAACTTTATTATATTGCTTTTCAGTGTGTGCGCCCACCCCCTCCATCGCTAAAATCAATGGCAGCGTTCCCACTTGAAGCCAACCCTGTTTTCCCACAGGCTCGCTGAGGGCTGCAGCCGGCTTCAGGGGTTTAAAGGCTAGATCCTGGCTTTGAATCCTAACCCGCCCTTGCAGCGTTGCGGGGGAAGAAAAAACACCAAAAGAGGAACCCTGGCTCTAAGAGGGGATCAGAGGTCTCCAAAGGCAGCTCCCAAAGGATGGACCTGTGCTGCTCACGCTGGCTGAGAATCTCCTTTCATGAGCCTAACACCGAAAATAAGCCCGCATGCAAATTCCACCCTCCATCCCATGCTTTTCCCACACCTCACTTGAGTCATTTGGAGGCCAGCAAGCCGCCCGCTGCCATTCTCCCATGGCTCTTCTGCAGAGAAACCATCTTCCCGACGTACACACACAACCTCATAAGCCCTGGCTGCTGCCAGAGAGGCAGCCTCCCTTCCCAGGAACCAGCTGCAGAGAGAGAAACTGTATTTCATCTATTGTGAAACTGCCAACAATTGACCTGCTGCAACTTTTTCAAAGCCTATTGATACAAAACCCCACAGGGGAAGGTCCATCCGGTGGGCTGTGTAAACTTCAGCACGTGTTCAGCAGCTTCAAGGGCTCAGCCACACTAGCAGCTCAGTGTTGCTTAAGACGTCTATTTTTTTTTACAATATCAAGCACTTGTACCACACCAATCTCCAGCCACTCACCTCATCTCAATGAATTAAGCATCGCAATAAAATGTGCAATGAATTAATCATCTGCATCTCCAACGTGAGAAACTGCTATGCAGTGGCTCACAGGCATCCTTATGAATGATTTAGGCATCTCACTCCAATGAAAGTCAGTGGGGTTTAGATACCTAAAGACTTTCTGTTAAGTGATGTAGCCAAGGTCTTCCAAATCCCAGCTGTAAAAGCCCATAATCTCAGCCAGATCTCCTAAAACTGCTGTTCTTATCCCTGAGAACCCTTCCTCCATAAAAAGACCACAGATGCTGGGGAAGAGCCACCAGGACCTAGAGCTCAGATGAATGAAACCACCCCACGGTTTGGGAATAAGATGTTGCGTTATACAGACCAGGCATTGCAGGGTGCTTTCAGTCAACCAGTTGATTGCTGCAAAGCAGAGGAGAGGTGCTAAGAGAGTAGCAAAAGAGCACGGACCCCATATCTCCCCCCAGGAGCTCCAGACAAGGTGAGAAACTTAATGTGCACAAAACAGGGTCTAGTAAACAAGGCGCAGAAAGCACACTGCATTAGAGAAAGCTCAGACACCTGGGTCTGCTTTGAAAAGGAGGAATCATTTCTATCCACAGATAACAACAGGGGCAGCTCGAGCTTATTTCTATTCAATTTTAGAAAGAGAGCAGAGAGATGCAATCCCTTACAGGGCTTTCAGGGAATATTTGTCCTAATCCTGTCCTTATTCTTATGTGGCTCTAAGCATGGTATTTCTCCTTCCTGCTCTTCGTCTATCCAGCCTGCATATAAACACCTTGAGCTGCATGGGGCACAGGGCAGTCGAATCCTCCTGGAGGTATCTGTGTGTTAGAAATAACACTAAAAAAAAAAAAGACAGACCATCCTAATACAACTTGCCCCCCTTCCCCAAATGTCTGACAGCCTGGTTTCTCAGACTGAAGTGATGCAAATAGCTCAGATAAGGTTCAGATAAAGTATCTGAGCTCTCAAGGGCTTATCTGAGCTGAACACCAACTCCAAAAATTCTGAAATTTGCCCTGTGGGACTATCTCCATAGAGCTCGATTTCCATCTGAAGCCTCGACCTCCAGAGGCTGCAGTAACAGCTACTGTTCAAATGCATTCTTGAGATAGCGGGGTGGGACGAGGCAGGTCTGCAGCTCCCCTATCGTGTACTATCTGCCTTCTGGTGGGAATGTTGCAAGAGCTGGGCTGATGGCTCAAGGAACCGGTGACGGCACCTTTCACCGCTAGTGCTTGCACTGTAACAGATGAGGTAAAACCTTCTTAGGCAGCGTCAATGGAAAGATCACTTTCCCTTGGCTAAGAAGTGCTCCATGCTGGCTTTTCCTTTCAGCCGTCAGCATGGGCATCGTGCTAAGATTTGGGGTTTCCAAAGCAGCCTGGATGCGACATGGAGCTGGATGCAAGACCCATCCGGGCTTCTCTGAAAATCTCAGCCTGGCAGGAGGTAAAGGGAGTCAGCGACCGTGGCGAGGAACTCTGATGGAACAGACCCAGGCTCACAGTAATGGACGATCTCTAATATTCATTTACAGTGATAAACATTCGTGCTTAGAGATCTAGCCTTTCTGAAACACAGATAGCTGCAGCGGTCTCAAAATGTGTGAGACATGGTAGTGAGCATTCATTTATAGTATGCAACTCAGACTGTGAAAGGAGCTAGGGGAAGTCCGAGGCCAGGCTTAGAGAGGGCAGATTGAGGTCTCTTTGTAAAGTTGGTACAAAGGGCCCATTAGCTCATTTACACCTGGACTAGAGTTATTCTTTCTCCTGCAGGAGCATCAAGGATCCCCCATCTTACAGCCACATCCCATATACTGGGTGTTCTACAAACACAGGAGTAAAAGACAGCAGGAAGGATTCCTCCCCGAAAGGTTTGCAACTAAATAATCAGTAATCTAATCATTTTTACACCTAATGCAAATCTAGCAAAGATGGAAAAAAGAGCTTTCTGAAAACCGTTCAAAGCTCTGCAGAAATTACCCCCAAATCTCGCTGATTCAAGCAGAGAAAGATTTCCTCTCTGTAGAGCTTTGCAACTGTCAGGCAGAGTTCTCAGGCAAGAATAACTATGAAATTCTATAGGATGGCTCATAAACCATAGAAAAAAAGGTTTCATTTCCTACTAAAAAATTCCCAACGGCTCGTTCCCAAAGGGCCGGCATGCCAAAGGGCTGCTGCAGAGTGCTGGCTCCCCTTCTGCATCGGCGCTTCGCCCTGGCTAAAAACCAGGGATTGGGGGAAAATGCGTGGGCAGGCTACGGGCTCTCTGCAGCATCCCAGCGCTCAGCTGTGTTGGCAGCACCAGGGTTAACCGCAGCGGCGCCCTGTAATGCAATGATTTCTGTTTTATTTCAGCAGGGGAAGTGTGTCCCGGCCTGATTAGCCCAATGGTTTCCTCTTTTCCCATAACCTCCAGACCCCCATGGCCTAAGTGTTTACTTTCTGAAATAAAAAATCTGCTAGTGTTTTTCTTTTTTCGGGGTATGTGTATTTTGGGAGTATTCGGGGGGAGGAAAGTGGAGAGGGGGAGTTGAATGGGATGGGAGGCTTGCATACACCTCCCTTCTCTCTCCCACCCCTCACCCCCAGCTCCTTTCCAGCTGCAACCTCTGAGCTGAGACTTCTGGCTTCAATGTGAGAGAGAGAGAGAGAAAGGGAGAGAGAAACGTATTAATGAGAGAGTTCAGTCTCTTGCTTCAGCAGCTATAAACACAGTGAACATCTGGAGGGAGAGAGAGGTGCTTCATGCTGCCAGGAGCTGAAAGAAACAGGCTGTTTTCAGGGTCCCAACCTCCCGCGCTCCCCACGTCCTCCTCTGACTGCCCTGCACATACGCATGCTGCTCTCCTGGCATCACCCAGCCAGTCCTGTCCATCCGGAGAGAAAATAGTAGCTGGCCTCACTTACGTTGCCCTCCCTGCTCCAAGCCAGCGCAGCAAAGCCCACCTAGGTGCTGCTACAAGAAGGGCTGGCCCCGTGCAACCCAAACCCTCTAGAGAGGGTGCTCTGCTGCCCGCTATCCCCAGAGGCAAGCTCTCGTGGGTCCCAGCCTGGTTCTGGAGGCAAAGGAGGTTGGGAAAGTGCAAAAAGAAAAGCAGCTGTGCTTTGTGTGGCCGGTCTGAAGCAAGTGTTTGGTGGCTCAGGATAGTCGACTCCTCCAGAAAAAGAAACAGGTACATCCACCACACTCCATCCCTGTAGAGGGATCAATCCTACTCCAACACCAACCCAAAATGAGATATCTTCTGCGGTCATCCTCAAGGCACCACAGAAGCCCTGGATAGCCTGTTGCTTAGTTTCTTTCCTCCTTGACTCTACATCAAGTTATTCCTTCCCCATGGCATACCAAAGCTGCCAGTGCTGCTGCTCATTTTCACAATGATCCTGGTACAGCACGCTAACTTGATTTTTGCTTCTTGCAGAGCTCCGATCCCCCTGATATACTGGAGGCCCTCAGCAAATCTGCAGGCATCACCCAAAAACCAAGCAACAACCTTCCAGCTTTCACCCAGCTTCATCCAGGGGACCAACGCCCTGTTCGGAGCACGATTCCTCCCTGCGTGGCAGCTGATCCCCAGCTGACACCAGTCTGCAGCTCAAGTGGGAAAAGAGCTCAGCGCTCATTCTCTGGTGATGACCCAACGCATAGGGAGCTCCCTTGGGTTTTGTCTTTGAGAGGCGAGAGGAGTCAGGCAGAAAACAAATGGAAAAGCAAAAGTCTGGATTTTTGTCATTCTATTGCTTCAGTGCAAATAAACCTCTCCAAGTGCTGACTTGCAGCAGGTTACAAGGGGGATGCAGAGGGAGCATCACTAGGTATCACAGGGTCACCTGCATGCCTTTTCCTCATCTGCAAAACGACAAGGATCCACACAAATCAGACACTGAATCCAGCTCCCATTGAAGAGCAAACCACTAACTGCTCAGCATCCTTCACAGGGCCTTTGCGAAAGGGCCAGGAGAGTCTAAGACACCTCAGGCAGCCCATGGCTCTGCAATTCATTCACAAGGGATCTTTTCTCTCCACCGACAGATTGAAGTAAGTGCTCTTAACGGAGAAAATTATGCGTGTCCTTCAACAAACCCAGAGCGCCCATGTATAGTAGGTGTGACATGCCTTTAACTGGAGCCAATGAAACACCCAAAGACTGACAGGAAGAAAAAGGGGCAAAGAAAAACCCATTCCACCAGGGCTATTAACAGCCCCAGACCCCACGGCTTGCAAGAGGCTGGGCCGCCTCGCTGGCCAGAGGATGACAACAGAGCCCAGCAGAATGGGCTCATTTATCCCCCCGGGCTGGAGCAAATGGACAGGGAGGGCTGTGGATCTGGGGGAACGACCGGCTGCAGGTTGGGCAGAGGCAGTATTTTGTGCATGGCTTTTGTTGAGCCTTGAAATGAATTAGCATCCCGTCGCCTCAGCTCTCGCTCATCCCTCCCCGTGGTGGCCCACCCCTTTTTTTCTCCCCCTGATCTGTTTCCCTTCACCTTCCTCCACATCCTCCCTTGCCTGCTCCTTGTTTATTAAGGAGGGAGAGAACAGACTGGCCAGTCCAGGAGAAC
>NW_009235706.1:0-3772 GCF_000690835.1 Fulmarus glacialis
TACCGCGGCCGTTAAACATTAAGTGTCACTGGGCAGGCATCACCTTCAATACTTGGCTTAGCTGAAGGCTATGTTTTTGGTAAAAACATTCAAGGTCAGGTTGGACGGGGCTCTGAGCAACCCGATCTAGTTGAAAATGTCCCTGCCCATGGCAAGGGGGTTGGACTAGATGACCTTTAAAGGTCCCTTCCAACCCAAACTGTTTTATGATTCTATAAATTACACCCAAGTAGGTCTGAAAAGCTGGATGTTTTCCGGCATCATCAGTCCGAGGGTCCCCCTCAGACATTCGCAGTTTACACGTTCACCGAAGAAACTCCTGTACGTTGCTATGCTTACAGGACTTGGACGTTCATAGCGTTAAAAAAAAATCCGTCCTGACAGCTTACTCACAGTTTCCACGAGGAAAGCTGTTTTCAGCTTGTTTTTCCACAGAAACAAGACAGCAACTGCTTTCATCCAGCCTCTTCCTCTCCACCCTTCCCCAACAACTTTAAATCTCTTCAGTCCTTTTCAGTCAAGCTGGGATTTCACTCATTTTTTTCCAGCTCAACAGATGAAGAGGTCCCTAAAACACGTACCTGAACATGGGAAAGGCTGCAAGGCAAGTCCCACCATACCACAGAAGTGCTCTTTAAAGTCCACCACCTGCTGACCAGCCCACACAGCCAGGGAGCAGCTCCGGCCTCGGAGCCGGCCCCTAGGCACAGGGCATGGGGAGTTACAGGAGGGAAGCACGGGGGACAGGCAACACCAAGGCAGGGGGGAGAAGACCCAGAGGTTGCTCCCAGGGGCTTGCAGCCCACGTTTCATTCATTACGCTGCTTCATGGCACTTCTTGCGACTTACATCACAACAGCGTGTAATATTCTGCCTCCAGTCGCAAACATGAAGGAAGCCTTTTGTGGGGGAACGTTTGAGAGAGCCAGCAGTGAACACTGTGCTTTTGCTTGCCGGACTGTAACAGCTGTTCTCTGAGAGCTCTGGCTGGATCTCCATAAAGGCATGTACGCTTGAAAAAAACAACACATAATAAATTCAGAGAACAAGATACAGGCCAGCATGATCTCATTCAACACTAGCTACCCTGATGGTCAAAATCAGATAATTCTATCTGGACTGGGGAAACCAGCGAGATGACAGGCATGTTCTGGCGGCTCAGCCAAACGAGGGATTGGCTCTGCCCTACGTTATTCAGTATTATGACCGGGGTTGGTTTGTCTTTTTAAATCAAGGTCTTAGTATGGATTGTACATCCTGCTTATTAGGCAGTGCATTTTAGATGCTGGTTAAGGTAATATTTTTTTTAAAAAAAAAAAAAAAAGGCAATTTGCAGTTGGACTATCGCCACAACATTATTTCACTGATCACAAAGTTCAAGACAGCAACTGCTTTCATCCAGCCTCTTCCTCTCCACCCTTCCCCAACAACTTTAGATCTCTTTGGTCCTTTTCAGTCAAGCTGAGATTTCGCTCATTGTGAAAGTTTTTTTTCATTCAAAATTCAAAGTTCTAACATTATTAATAGAAAAACTACTGTGTTTACGTACCAGAGTTTGAGGAGCACATCAACTAAAATGCTTGCATTTCCACACTACCTCATCGCACTCGTTAGATATCCTCCTCCTAACTTTAAATTAACCCAGGGCAGGGCATGTTAACATGTGAGGTTTGCAAAAGTACAGGTCTGTCACAGAAGTCATGACAGCACAGGTTATGGGAAATGTACACAGCACAAAATGAGGCTGGCTTGTTTAGGTTTCTCTAGGATGTATAGATTGTATACCTCAAGAAGCAAAATTATTCCGGTGTTTCTTAAGCAATCATACATTCTGTATTCTCAAAGGTCTGAAACCACGAAGAGCGTAGTTCAGCTGATGCTAACCTGGTGTAAATAACGTGTCTTTGCCATAAGAAAATGGCCACATTAGCTTTCAAAATTGCTTGTAGTGGCCTTGGACAAATATGTTTATGCAAATGTGTGCACACAAACATATATAAGCGTGTATTTTCTAAAAAGCATTATAAAAAGATTAAAGTAACATCTAAAATTAACTTAAAGACCATGGTGTTGGGTGTAGGCACCTGGCAGTGTTCTAGGATCACCTGTGCCTGATAAAATACTTCTGCATAGAGCGTTTTTTCTATTACGATCATTTCCTCCAGCAGCAGTATCATTAATGCAGCAAGAGCAACTCTAGGTGGACACCAAGTATAAAGTGTTCTGCAAAGATATTCATTCCACCAAAATCAATTAACACGTAAGAATCCTGTCTCAGAGCAGGCAAAAACTATGTCAAGGGCATGGACGTTGAACTTCGCACCCCCTGCTTTCACCACCCCCAGCACATTACCCTCCCGCTGCCAACTGTGTTGTACGCAGCTGAGGCATTTACATATTTAGCAATGAGTCTGTCTTGTCTGTCTTCCAGGAACTTGTCCCGTCTCCCCTTGACCCACATAACACCATTCTCTGGCAGGAGCTCCCCAGCTCCGCTCCCCCTCCTGTGAAAGAAGGGGAAAGCAGCAGGTGAGGAACGTGTATCCACAGGGGCTGCTATTCTCCTCTTTACGCTGGAGGAACGGGTCAGTGTTAAAACAGGTTAATACCATCCAGTCTTCCACTCCAGTCATACTTCCTTCAGCATTTTTACAAAGTACTTTGCATCTGAGCACCGTCAGCTAGAAACAGCTTACTATTTGACCATGAAACCTAATTGTACCAAATACAAGCAAAACTTTTTTTTTTAAATCCCAAGTAAACAGTCTGTATTCTAACACACGATAGGTCTGTACCAATTAAATACAGTATGGCAGTATATAAATTACAGTTCTTTACAGTAAATAGTAAAATACGAGAGTCCGCTTACTGTACACAACAATCAAAGAAAGAACAGCAGCTTTTGAGTAAGGTCCCAGGTATCTCAATCATTCACTTGCTCAGAAACAAAGAAGAACAGATACAGCAGGCCATTCACTTCACTCATTTTTTACCATGTTACTTTACAAATATCCAGAACGCTTGTACAGGCATCTACAGTATCTACATGTGGAACAACCTTCTTAGGAATTCATGAGCACCAGACATAAATCCCTCCATCATTCCCATTATTAAAATAAACTTTACAGATTAAAATTACTTTAGCAGGTTCTATTTCATCTTGATAATAACCAGCAAGTAACAAGTGCAAAGTTTGCAGTCATGATCCATTTACTGCTTCTTTGTTTCCCCACTTCCCCCCCACACCCAAAAAACCAACCCCCTCCCAAAACCCCAAAATGTTGTCCTCTCACGCCCTTGCAGTAATACTGTTTCTGCAGTCAAACTGCCCGGCTGGCTTATGTTAACATATGAAATGCCAGACGTATAGCTTCAGGCATTGTTAGTCATTTCAATCCAATGCCAAGTCAGCACAGTGGCAGGCCTCTAGGAAGACAAAAAATACGAAGCAGTTGGATATTTCAGTGTGCTTAAACACGGAACATAAGGCTGCACGGTGCCCAGTGACTAAAAGAAACATCGCACCAAGTTATCAGTTAAAACATTTACAATAGAAAGATATAAACAGCAAATGTGTCAGTCTAAAACAAGTTCTTTGGTAATTAAGAACAGCAAACCGTAGCTTTTTTTTTTCCAAATATGGATTTACATCCTGGTTTTTCCACAATAAAATATTTTTTGTTGTTTAAAATATATCTCCGCAGTTGTTGCGTAACAAATAGTCCAGTACCTCAGTTATCTACAGATCAGCTTTAACTGTACTTTAGTGTGC
>NW_009235707.1:0-38918 GCF_000690835.1 Fulmarus glacialis
CTTGGGAGAAAGCCGTTACAAGAACGTGGAGGTAATAGCAGCTTTTGACAGCTTTAAAGCTGTGAAACAAACCTCTTACAGAAGTACGTGAGGGTGAAACGCTTTTTCCCATTTCAGTAAATGCAGGCACGACAGCGATGGGTAAATCAGTTTCTAAAAGAATTACTTTTATAATTTACAGTATGAATTGTAATGTCTGGTCATATTTGATAGCTTGCTAGTTGTCTAAATTAGAAAACATGTAAAGAAACTGTTATGACAGAGTTGGCATCAGATGTTGCATGTTGAGATGGATGATACCGATCTGTATAACATTGTATTTTGGATCACCTTAGCTGCTGAGTCAACAACAGTTTTGTATGTATTCCTGAAGACTCTTCAGTTGCACTGATTTTGCCATAAATAACACATTGTTTGCATTTCATTTTTGCTTGTTCTACATGACGAGTATGGAAAGTATTAATGCTACTGCCTTAAAAATCAGGGTTTGTTTTTCGTTGTGTTTCCACAGGCTTCTTACCTCCCATAACTCCTCCAGAAAAATTCTTTCTTTCTCAGCTGATGTTGGCCCCCCCTAGAGAACTGTTCAAGAAGACTCCTCGGCAGATTGCTTCAATGGATGTGGGGAACATGGCCCAGTCAGTGGATATAAGTGGGCTTCAGCTGGCATTAGCAGGTAAGGAAGACTTGTGGCTGTGGTTCAATTACAAATGGAAATGCTAATTGTAGTCTGGCTATGAGTTACCTGAGAAACACCCTTGTCTGTCCTAAATATGAAAATGGTTGAACTATGCTTTAGGATCTTCAAGCCCACATTTAAGCACATAGAAAAACTTCAAGCAGAGGTTACGCCTTAACTGTTTTATCCTACTTACCAAGCAGCTTTTTAAGCATATATGTCACTGCCTTAAACATGAGAACATCTTGCAAGTATAGGAAGATTTTCATCTGAAGCTGTGTGGTTTTGGGGTTTTTTTGGGGTGATTTTTTTTTTGGTGTATTTTTATCCCTTTTCACCCTCTGCAGTATTTCTGGTATGAGAGAACGTAGCATAATTGTCATGCTGTCACGTACCAGTACTTCAGCTGCACCTGGCAAATTGGCTATTACAATTATATCTTCAGTTTTACAAAATAAAGTCAGGTCTTACAGTATTAACTCAAAAGTGGGAAGGTGGTCTACTTTTACTGGACTGAAAAGAAAAGCAATGTGATGCTTATCCTTTGACAGGAGAAAAGGAGCAGGAACATGATTGTTCTGATCACGTTGACTGATGAGTCACACCTGGAGCTAATCTGAAATAGAAAATATTGTTGGGAACAAGGAGCCAGTTTGGACAGCAAAAAATAGTGGTTTTTTCCTAGGTACGTGCAAATGGACCCGCTTGCTTGAAAACTGACCATCCCATTTCTATATCTGTACGATGTGGTTTACTGCTCTGAGGTCAGGCACTAACTAGGCTTTCTCCGTCCTGCAGTTGTATCTTGGTATTGTCATGTTTTCTGTAGAATCTGACATTGACTTGTTATGCTGTGGTATACTGTCCCTTGTTTGCAGTGTACAAACATCCTCCGGTGTCCTCCTTGGCTACTATTTCCAGACTGTGGGATCTTTTGAAAATGCAAATTGAATTACCCTAACATACTGCCGCAGGGGAGACAAACCCTTCTGGTTCTTGTTCTGTTCATCTTGTCTGTGTTTTCTAGAATACTTTAGTGAATTTAGATTTTGTGAAACTTAAGGTAAGTTGTGATTTTTAGCATAAGGCATATGTGATGCCTTAAAGAAGCCTGGAGTTTTTTCATTTGTTTTTATTTGTTTTCCCCTTGGTAGTTTGCCTTCTGAACAGTTTGTTCTCATTAAAAATGAAACACGTGGAGAACCTCAAAATCGTAGTTGTATGGACGGGTACTCTAGGCCATGCATTTTAATTTGTCCCTTTTTAAAGTAGAAGACACTGATGGTTTAAAGTACAGTACAAAGTCATTAATGGGCCTTTGCAAAATTAAGCCCTTTAAGATGTGCTTTTGTCATTATTTACATAATACAGTAAACATGCATAATTAATTGCTTACAAGCAGTTGTAGGAGTTATGTAACAAAACAAGCTGCAGCTGAAAAAGCTTTACGCTGTCTTTCTCAGGCTTCTTGTTGTAACTCCCTAGAATAGATCTCTGCTTTCTATTCACTTTCTTGAAAGAGAAATCTTTTGCTCATTTTAATATTGTGATGCTTCTTGACTGTCTATTTGTCGTGTTTCAGAAGGGCTGCAAGTTTTTCAGAAGTCTTCAGTGTATTTCTCCTAATGATTCAATATGCAGGATGAAGCTGTGCTACTGACAGTGCATAAATACTTGTATTATTGTGCTTAGATACAATGTTTGAGGTGTTGCCTTTACACCCTTTTCCCCCCACATTTCACAGAATGTAACAGCTGTAAGACTTGGTGGCCCTTCAAAATTGTGGTCCCCGAGACGAATTCAGGGCTATTTAGAGCAGGATGATTTTGACTTGCTTTAGAATATACCTGCAAAATCAACTTAAATAATTTAGAAGCATTAAATTTTTTTTTCAATCAGTGTATCTATCCTAATCCTTTTTTTTGTAAAGGGAGGCAGAAATACTTGGCTTGTCTTCTGCACTTGAGCTCATTGTGACAATTCACTTGCAGCTGTATGGTGGGTTTTCTAGTTTTGATTTTTCTTTTTTTTTTGTTTTTAGGGTTTTCTCCCCCCCAAAAAAGTAGAATGTTGGAATAGAGCGTCTTGGGAATGAGTATTAAAACTTGCTTTGTTCTCTTCTTCTTTGGTCTACAGAGTGTTCGTTCAAGCCTCGGTATCTCCCTATAATTTGATTAGGTTGATCTGGTCTGTTACCGTATCAAAAATGTCACTTTCTCCTAGTTGCAGGGATGGGTCTTCTGCCAAAGTGCTCGTAACTGTTTGTCTGCTAACCCTTATTTGATCTAAGAGTAATTGACCTGTATTAAAGTTAAGTTTGTAATACATTGTAGAGCATTCCTTTAAGAATCAAAGAAAGTTTCTTTTTACCTGTAAAAAGAAAAAAACATAGCTCCGTAAGGGAACCTAAGTGATTTTTTCCAGATTATTTTTTTTGAATTTAAACATCTTAAGTTCAAGATGCTGTATTCTTTCCTGTTACAGCACCGTGTTCTAATTCCTGCTTCTGCTTGCCTGAAACTGTTGATCCAGCCCTAATTCTTGAAGCAGTCAGGGTGAGCTTTTGAGTTTCAATGTATTGTAACTAAGGGCTCGTGGAGGCTTCTAAAATCGGTGAATTGCCGGAATGCATCTTAAACTTTTGTATTTCTAATTAAGCATCATTAGTCATTTGAGATTATGAGGATACAAACAAATCAGTGCCTTACTTTTACCGACTGATGGATTTAAGTTCTAGACTATAAATAAAAAGACCGAAAAAAGACGCCCAGTATCTTCTTCCCGTCCCCCCGCAATAGAACTTCATTTGTTAAATCAACCCTTCTGTTCAGTGGCTAAATGGAAGTACTCACAAGCTGGAGTTTGAAATAGTTTATAAAGTAGAAGACATGTTTTATAAACCAGCTTATTTGGACTTTGACTTTAAAATTGTTTTTTTGAAAATAACTGAAAAGTATGCTAGTTGTTGCCTTTAACAAAAAAACATACCCTGCCGTGCTGCTTCAGTGAGCATATATGCAAACGTTTGCATGATCTGAAATAATTGGATAAAGTAGGACAGAAAGCCAAAAAAGAAATTAGCAATGGTTTGTGCTTTTTTTTGGTGAGCCTTTTGTCACTCACAGTTTCAGCGTCTCTCGTGGATTTGGTTGGAGGCATATGAAATAGTTCATATGCGTGGGAAGCTGGGAAGGGTCAACGTAGTTGCACAAAAAGGAGCAAGCACAGTTTGCTTAGAAGTGATAGGGACAGTACACTAAATCTGACAGCGCTACACCTAATTAGTCAGAAAAAGAAGTGGTGTTTAGTTTCACATGGAACTTTTTCAAGGGATTCTTTGTGCAGTACCAACAATTTTGGACTTCAGATTACTTAATCTGCTGCTTAATGCCCTCTGTGGAGGCAGGGAGGAGCGTACAGGTGGTGTTCTGGTGGTTTTTTTTCTGGTTTTTGTCTGCTGGGGTTTGTTTTGGGTTTTTTTGCCAAAGCAATGGAAAACATGATCTCTCAAATTAATACAGAGAATATAGAAGATCAGCCATTAAGTCTTCAGATAGAGAACAGTGATAGATTGTGATAGAAGAACAGCTAAAAATCTGACAATGCGAGTATTGAGCCCCATAGTCTTCAAGTCTTCAGCTGTAGATACTAAATGTAACATTATTTTTATGTAACTTGTTTATCTTCTGTAATTTGGTCTTTAAAGGGACACTTTCAGGTCCTCTCAGGTTTGCTTTAATGACAATGCATGTAGAATCACATAAGAATTAAACTCCATCTTTTTCCACACAAGCACTTGCCGTAGCTTGACAGCGAATGCAGAAGTAGCTTATGCAATGCCACTTGAATGTGTTGGATAAATGTGAATAGCTGACTTCAGGTCTAGAATGACCATTATAGTTGTGGAGCCCGTAAATGTATCTGTGTAGATTTTTCACTTCCCTGCTCTGAGAAGAAGTGATTGCAAAACTAGATATAACTGATTACATCAGTTACTTACCTTTTCAAAAGCCAAGACTACGTTTCAGATTCATTTCTATTTCTTCTTTATCCTTGCTGCATACCTCTGTCTCTCGCCTGTCAGCTGGCACTCTGAGTACTAGCTGCCTGACAAAGTACTAAATTTCATGTTGATGTTACCTGGTTTTTTTTTAAGCTAGTTCTTCTCTAAAGCTGCTTGTTTCTCACTACTTTTAGTATTCCAGGCATCTCTGTTTCAATTTTATGCTTTAATATTATGGACTGGCCTCTTTCAGAACGTCAGTCTGAGTTGCCAACGCAGAGCAAGGCCAGCTTCCCCAGCATTCTCAGCGATCCTGACCCAGATTCTTCCAACTCCGGTTTTGACAGCTCCGTTGCCTCCCAGATCACGGAAGCCTTAGTGAGTGGACCAAAACCTCCTATAGAAAGTATGTGCATTTTCACATCTTTGTTTCTGTAACTCATGAGGTGCTATGTTGTACTTCTCCAGATGAAATGTAATGTAGTTCAGAAATATTTTCAAGGTATGAAATGGGAATGAAGATGAATGAAACAGCGCAAAACTGTGTCAGGCTGTCTCCAGATCAGAGTCCACAGTGTTCATATTTCCAGACTTAAAAATCTGGAGCCTGTCTTCAAGCTGTTACCTGTGTCATCTGTTGGCTAAAACACTGTGTCTGATGGCCCTCAGATCTCAGTCCCCTACACTAAGATCTGCATTGACTGCTAACACCTTCCAAGGAAGCAGTTACTGTGGAAGGAAAAAAGACCATAGAATCAGTAACTTACTGATCTGAATCAAGAGGAAAAAAAGATTTTTCATCACTAAAAATCAGAAATAAATGTTTTTCTGGGAGGCAAATAAGATTGTAATGCTGTTCACAGTGTTATAATAGCTTCAAGAAATGAGGGCTTTGGGGGTCGTCTTTTTGTACTGGTGTAAAACTGAATACCTGAAGCTTAAAAAACGTTTCACCTTGTTGCCATTTTAGGTCACTTTCGACCAGAGTTTATTCGACCGCCGCCTCCACTCCATATATGTGAGGATGAATTGGCATGGTTAAATCCCATAGAGCCAGATCACACAATTCAGTGGGATAAGTCAATGTGTGTTAAGAACAGCACTGGAGTTGAGATAAAAAGAATCATGGCAAAAGCTTTTAAAAGTCCCTTGACTTCCCCACAGCAAACACAGGTAAGTATCATGCGCTCTTCTGTCTAAAATGATTTTCTAACAAGCTGTCTATTAATTCATGTATTTTAGAAAATTTGGATCGTTTTAATTGATCTGTGTTTGGATTCAGGAAACTCCCAAGGATTTTAAACTGTAAAAACGCAAGAGTTTTGACTTGGGTTTGTATGAATACGGAAGAAATCTTTAAATTTCATAGCATTGACTGGACATAGTTACAGTTGATCAATAAGTGGCACCAATATTTTTCTGCATGAAAAAATTTTCTTATAACAAAGTTGTTCGTGCTTCTGTGGAAGCTTTTGATAAGTAATTATTTCAGAAATGCCAACACCAATTTTTTTTCCCCCTCAATTTGATAGTATTGCCCCTGATTTCAGTGTGCTTTTTTGATAATCATTATTCTATCACTATAAAATATCCTTTATTTGCAGAACTTTTTCTGACAATTTTCTGACAACAATGAACTCAAAGTTGAGGTTTCTTTCTGCTGGACATGCTGGACAGGAAACTAAAGAAGGCTGAAACTTTTCATGTTTTTTTTCCTCCCTTCCTTGCCACCCACTGATGAAAGTCTACTAAATGCCTTATTAAAGGTTTTATGGGCACAGTTGCCTTTACATAAAAATTTTAGTATACCTCCAGTGTCTTTCAATAGAGGTGCCTAAAACTAAAGGGTTGTCATTCTCCTGTAGCTTAGATGTATTATAGCAGTTTCAAGCAGCAATGTGAATAGTTAAGAAAAAAAAAGTGTCTTTTTTTTTTTTCCTTTACAGCTCCTTGGAGAACTGGAAAAGGACCCCAAGCTTGTTTACCATATTGGTCTCACTCCTGCCAAATTGCCAGACCTGGTTGAAAACAATCCTTTAGTAGCTATAGAAATGTTGCTGAAACTGATGCAGTCTAGTCAGATAACAGAGTATTTTTCTGTCTTGGTCAACATGGACATGTCCTTACATTCAATGGAAGTTGTAAATCGGTGAGTACTATCTTAAATCTAAGAAGGTTTCCTTAAGTATGTAAGATAAATAACTGAACAGTTTATTAAGCGATCGTGAGGCTGGCCACAGGGCTGTATTTGGATGCATTCCGAAGACTACCAAAAGTAACAAGAATTGAAGAAATTACTAGTCAGATTACAGTGAAGGAAAAGAATATCAAACTATCATTCCCTTTTCAGTTTCTCTATGCTGTTTGTGTTGTTTTGGTTTTTTAATACTCTTTTTTAATAATAAGACTTAGTGTGCTCTGATTAATCCTGCAGAGGAAGAGAGTGCTGTGGATTTGTTGCTTTCTGCAACTACTGGACTGTCTAAGTCTGTTTCTTTCATAAAGGCTTTACTTGCTTTTCATGTAGTTCCTTATTGGTGGTGCCTGTAGTTAAAGAAAAAACTCTTACTTTAGTCCAGACTAAGTTTGTAAAGTTAGCTGTGGGTTGGTAATAAAGAATTGAGCTTCTCGAACATCTTCAGTGCTAAGTTCAGAGAATGCTGCCAATTTTTAAGTTCCTTTTTACAGCAGTACTATTTTAAAGTATTACTGTAATGTTAACAGCTTCCTATTAGCAGTAGCAAAACTGCAACTTAACAGGAAAAAAACCCACAATTTCCCAGCAGAAAGATGTGATGGTGGAGGCATATATACTACATTTTAATTACTTATAATTCTATATAATAATGAAATATTTTAATCTAAATACTATAATTTTGTACTAACTACTTATAATTTTATATTAATTATTTATAACATACCATATTTTACCACATTAGGTATGGTAAAAAGCACATTTCTTGCACAGGTGCTATGCTAGTTAATCTTTCAGTCCCTGCTCCAAGAATGGAGAGGCTTATTCAAAGTAAACATTGTGTTACTCTTTAATATTAGCAAAGTGTTTCTACTTTGAAATGAATGGGGGAACACATATTGTGTTGTGGATAACTTCAACTGGAGTTGATAATTATTAGAAAATTTTATCAAACTGTTTGATATGTTCAGCTCAAAACAGTATTTAAAATTATTATCACTTAAGGGAGTCTGTCACTGCAATCTATAGTATGCCTAAAGTTTTATTCAGACATCAGGATCCTGGTTAATATATAAATTTCACTAGCAAGTACATGTCCTATGTCCCAGGAAGCTGCAAGTTTAGTTACTGACTTGCAAAATGACCAGCTACTGGATGTGTATGGTTTTGTCACTGTAGTGGCTGTCACTCCCTCTAATGGGTCACAATCCAGTTCTTCCTCATGAAGAATTCACGTTCTTGTCTCATATCTTTAAAAATTAGCCTCATCTCTAGCTGGTCTTCTTTCAACTGAGGTAGCAGTTGTGTTTTACTAGGACATCTGGAAATGTTAATTTTGATCCTTCTTGAGGTATGCTTGTGTGGAAGATAAAAGACTACAATGGGACAAAGGGCAGTTATTGTGAGAATCCTTCACAAAAAATTAACGCCACACAGCTAATCTGCTTAAATGCAACTTGCATTCTTGATGCAACTTAAGTGGACAAAAGGTGGGATTGTTAAATAGCCATCCTGCTTTATGTTCATGCCCTGTCTTTATTGGGAATAACTTCTGCATATAGGTACAACCCATTTTCTTAACAGAATGCTAGCCCCTTCAATAGGAAAACTTCTCAGAAGCTAATCCCCACGAACTGCAAAAGTGCATCTCTCCCACTTACCTTCTTACATTTCTTGGCAATTACTGAATGTGAACTACCAAATCAGCCTTGTTCAGCAGTCTCTTTGCAGCAGAGTTGAATTGCACCTTAAATATCATTTGAGGCAAGAAACGTTCCTGAAATAAATCCCTCCCTACTGGGGCAGACTGACAGCAGTTAGTTCCCTGAAGTTGGGCTAATGATCACAACGTGGAGAAATAGTGGTAAGAAAAGAGCTTTCACTCCTGTCCAGGATAGCTACGCCACCACTCAGGCATGCTGGTTCTCCCACAGCGTAACTACCATAGGAACAACTTTTCTCAAATTGCAAAATGACTGCAAGTGCAAACAGGGAGACACTGATTTTTTAAGTGAAATAAGACAAAACCTTGAAACTGAAATGTCTAAAGCATGCACTGTTTTCCCTTTCCCCCCACCTTTCACTACTTGAGTTAGGACTGTGATTAGAGTTACTTTGGTCAAATTCTGTTGTAACTTTATGGCAGTTCTACATTTAGTGCATGTTGTTATCTTAAGAGAGCGGTATAGCTTTTTCAGTTAAGAAACAGTGGCAGCTCAAATACTTTAGTAGTCAGTATTGTTAAACCACAAATAGGTGTGCTTCGCTGTTAACCCGTAAAAATACACTAATACCATTCTTTGATGCAATAGTTCTCCAATTCTTCTGTAGTAAGAACCTTCTGAGATTATCGTGCATCATTAATCTCTAGTTAACATTTAATCTAGTCATTGTCTCTTTTACTTGAGCTGTAGATAATTCATATTGTTTCAGTTCCTAGGACTAAAATTTGGATCTGAAGGAACTAAGGAAACTGATCTTTTGCTGTAACAAAGGAGTTATTCTGATTGTATACTTAAGAAAGAAGTTCAGCATCTAGATTGAGTACCTGAAATTCAAATATGAATAAGCAAAATTGTATTGCAGTGCTTATTGCAGAAGAATCTTGGTACTTAGACAGCTTGGGGGCTTCATCGTAAATTGGAAACTAGTGTCATTGACTCATTTGTGTAATATATAGCAAATGTTTGTAGGTGTGTCAAATATACTAGAAAACAATCTAACTCACCTTCTGTACTGTGTTAGAATTAAAAAAAAGTTTTGGACTCTTAATGAAGAAATTTAAATGATTAGAAATATGTCTGTCAGAAATCAGGTCTGTATGACACGACTGGGAATAAACTAGTATCACGGGTCTAACTCATTTGTTTTGCAATGGAATCACTACATTTATGGCTTCATAAACCACTGGATATTTTTAATTTGAACAGGCTTACTACTGCAGTTGATCTCCCACCTGAATTTATTCATCTTTATATTTCCAATTGTATCTCCACCTGTGAACAGATTAAAGACAAATATATGCAGGTGAGTACTTTAGTAAATTGGTTAGGAAAAAGGGTCCCATATATTTCTCTGTGTAATATGTGCTGAGATTTTATAAGATAGCATTAAGTTATTCTGTCTTACTGCTTCTTTATTTCAAAGACACATCTTTTTTTCCTAGCACACTATGCAGTTCTTTATAGTGTTCAACAGATGTTTCTTCACCTTTTTACAAGACTTCACAAGTAACTACTGTTCCCTGTTTTTCTGTAGATATAATACACTTGTCCCTGGCAAAACTGCAGTTTTATGTGACTCAGGTCCTTACATGCAAAAGATTTATCTGTCACTCAGTGTGCCTTTTCTTCACCTCCAGTATTGTTGTTTGCCTGCTGCTTAGTTTTAAGCTTCAAGTTTCTTTTTGGTACAAGTGTGCCCACCACTTTCACACCTTTGAGGTGATGTTACAAAACTCCTGTGGAAGTCTTGCCCTTCAATCATCGCTATTACTGACCTACAACAGCTTGCAGATCTCCTCAAAGACCTAAAAACTTTCTATTTTCCGTCTTCCTAACACCATACTCTCCGCTTCCCAAGCCAGTCATACTTCTTCAGTACCAGCATGCAAGTTGTAGCCACTTCAAGGATCTTTACGTCCTCGGGAGGTTTCCACACCTTTGGCACACAAGGTTGCTGACATGCTGTACGAGGTATTTCCTTCTATCCTAAACTGATCTGTTGGTTTCACCAAGTGCCCAGTAGAACTTGTTTTCTTGCATACGTCTTGGTGAAAAACAGTTCCATGTTCAGTTTACCCAAGGCTTTGTGAATCTCTACCAAGTCCTGCCTCAGCTTTTTCTTCTCAATACTAAAGGACTGCATCCTCTTTAGTCTCTTGCAACAAGGCGGTTGTTCCTTTCCCTGAAGCTTTCTTGGTGTCCTTCTCTAGTGCCTTCTCTAGCTCTACTATATCCTTAAGTTGCAGAGACGAAAATTGCGTGCAGTACACAGGATATGGGTACAATGTGGTTTTAGATGGCAGCAAAAACCCCTCTGTCTTGTTCTTGGTACCCTTCCAGATGATGACTAACCACTTGTTATCTTTGGCTGCTGCTCTGGGACTCTGCTTTGGGACTCTGCCAGAGTCTACCCACTCTACCCACGTGGGTAGCTTGATCTGTGACCTGCGGAATAGCTATGCCTATTACATTTGGTAGGAGAATAGGAAAATAGCAGCAGACCTGGGCTGCAGCTGAGAATATGCCCACAGAGTGGGACACTGTGGTCAAAGGGGCTGCTGAGAGCATATAGCAACTGTGTTTCAGACACATGGGACAAAAAAGAACAGAGGGTCAAGGAACACATACTGATGACCAAGTAGTGTGCGAAGCTTGTGAGATCTAAATTTGTTAATACTGCATGTGAGGCCTCGCAGCAACTGAGACACAAGATGTTTTGTTTGAAAAGCACCGTACAAAACCACTCCTATTGGAAGTGAAAAAGGCACAATCCTCAGATTGGGAGTCAGCCAGCATCTTGCATTTGTACTTTTGTTCTGAGTTTCATGTTCCTCAGTTATGACTCTTGTAACTTAATTTGTGTTGCAGAGAAAACATGTGATGCCTTTTGATTGCAGTGAAGGAAATAACTTGTTCAGTTTCTGAATCCTCTTGGTATAGGTAGCAAATTTTGCAGTAGTAAGCTCAGTTCCTGTAAAAAATAGTTGGTAGTTTATTTTCAGTGTCAAATAATCTAAAATACTTTGGACACTTAATCTATCTAGTCCCCTCAGTTCTGTCTGATAAGTCGTTCATGTATGTAGTTGTTTATAGAGAAAGGTTTGGGTTCAACTCTTTCTCACAATGTGAACTATGAGACCACTTTAATGATAAAGTAAGATCTGCTTTTGTCCTTGAAGAAAAATGTACTCTGTATAAAGCAGATGGTTGGTGACTGGATCTCCGTGTGCCAAATTTTAGGTGCCAGTTCCTAGGTTTCCACTTCCTAACTCCCAGCGTGCTCTACAAGGTGTTACCTAAGCAGCCCTTAGGAAGGAGAAACACTTCGGAGATCCCATCTTTTCTCTGGAGCAGGTGGCAAATCACAGCTTACAACCATGGGCTCTGAAGTGTCTTCTTGGATTAGGTGTCCCTGCTACTGTCTTTCCTCCTAAGATACAGCGAGAGGGTCGTGCTAATTCAGTGATAGAGCACCTCCCACAAAGCAAGTTTGGGATCAGTTCTGCTGCTGTCACTTCCCAGCTGGAGTGCCTGGGGAATCATGTGGTGACTGGGGAATTTTGAGATCTGAAGCTTGTTCATTTTTCTTTATGGTGTTATTGTAGAAAATCAGGCTAAGCAAGAGGGGTGACCCTAGTGATGACATCATCTTGGGCTATGATCCCTTCTCTCTGACTTTATTCAGAGATTACATAATAAAGAAATTAAGTACAGTGCATATGTAGATCTGATGCTTCATTTGTGCACAGGATTAATCTTGAAAGCTCCTGTATCCAGAAGTAAAGTACTATA
Source organism: Fulmarus glacialis (assembly GCF_000690835.1). Lineage (NCBI taxonomy): Eukaryota > Metazoa > Chordata > Aves > Procellariiformes > Procellariidae > Fulmarus > Fulmarus glacialis. The sequence continues at coordinate 12,393 of NW_009235707.1, forward strand.
AAGCAGAGGAGTCCATTTTTTAAATACAGTAGCAGTATGGGAGGTAGAAAAGTAAGGGCAGCATGTACAAAGCTTGGGAACGAGATCACTGCTGAAGCTGAACTGCTCCTGGAACGCCTCAGTTGTACTGCTGAGGGCCAACAGTCCTTTAACTGACTTGGTTGCAAACATTTATTTGGATTATGAAACCCTATCTCTTCTGTTTCAGAACCGCCTGGTACGTCTTGTTTGTGTCTTTCTTCAGTCTTTAATCAGAAACAAAATTATTAATGTACAGGACTTGTTTATAGAAGTGCAAGCATTCTGTATTGAGTTCAGTCGGATACGAGAAGCAGCTGGCCTTTTCAGATTGCTGAAGACACTAGACACTGGGGAAAATCCATCAGAGACAAAAACATCAAAATAAAACCACTGTGTCACTGGCAAAAAAAAAAAAAACTGCCAGTGTTCTATACCAATTACTTGTATAATTTAAACTTAAATCACTGGATTAATGATGTAATACACTATAAATAGCGTTTTATGCATTTAAACAATAAATAATGCTTTTTTCTGATACACATGCTTGAGTTTGTGAAATGTGTTAGGCTTTACACTTACGCTGATTTTGACTATGGGTTAAGCTCTGTATGTCATATGCATATCCTGAACTACAGGCTCTAATTTCAGAGGGGATGATACTTGCTATTTCACAGCAAACTGAAGTATTAATCTAGTACTCACTTTGTGTCCAAAAGTCAACTTGTATCAAAGTAAGTAATTCAGTTCTTGTCTGCCCTTTCTTTACTGTGTAAGATGTTTTGGAAGCTGGATATAACTTCTAATGATATATACTGGTTTTGGTGAGTAAGGGAAAGTCTGTCTTGATATCTAGAAAAAGCTAAAGGCTTATCTTTACATGGCAGAAATGATGTGTTGGGTGCTGTAGGCTCAGAGTGGTACTCTCTCTTTTCAAGATCACTGAATTTTCCCAGAATACTGGCCACATACGATCAGTAGTTGAAGTACCACACCTATTTCATCCTTGTAAGAATGTTTCACTGAGGAAAGATGGTCCCATTTCTTCCTTAAAAATCCAAGTCATGAGCCTCTTCTCACTTCAAAAGTTGCATGGGCAGTTGTTCTGTGGCTACCAAAATTAAAATACCCTCTTCCTTCTAAAGCATATAGTCAAGAGTACCATTCAGGTCTTAGATGCCAGGTGTTGGTGAAACTGGGGAAGGAGTCTGCTAAAGTATTATTTTAAGCTGATAGTAGAATAGTTGCTGTTACTTAAGCCCTGAGACTGAAAAGGAAAGGAACTTGAAAAGCTAGCTAGTTCTAATTTAATGCTGCTTGACAAATGAAAGCTGTTTTAAATCTGCATCTGCTGCTCAAAATTTTATGAAGTGCAAGATCATTAATGCAAGGTCAAGGCTGTCTTTTAGGTTTTTCTTTCCAAGTAATTTAAGTTGCTAAATTGCTTGGAATGAAAATACCATTGATCTCTCATCTCATGCAGCATAATCTTTTGGTAAGAAGTCCTGTGAGAAGTGTTCTCCAGGGGTCAGACTTGTATAGCTTCCCAGAGTTAAGATGTATTAGGCCAACTAAAGTAGCATTTATTTAAGGTCTGTTCCAATTCTAGACATTCTTTCTAAAACCCAAGACATTTGCTGTAAGTCATTGTTAGCAGCAACAGTTAACCTAGCTTGTGCACTAAATTTGTACCTTAATGCTTTACATCTACTAAAGTTGAAGTGCAATTTGACTATTTTCTACATATGAGTACCCCTCTTCAAAAACATGGTTAAAAAACCTACTTTATATAGATTTTAGGCTTTTATTTGGAACTTAGTACTACAGCTTATACCAAAGTAATAGGCTCCATCAGAAAAATGATTACTACTGCTTCAAGGCATTGCAATCTACCTTATGATTTACAGAATTACTTTAAAAGAATTTAAGCCTTGCCAAAAAAAGTAGGTTGCTACTGTGGTGCTATAGCAAAAGCCTAGCTGTTCTGCCTCTGTGCAGTAATTGCTTGAGTTGTACTGACATACATAAATCCCCAATCCCTGCATTGTCCTGTAACTAAAAACATTATCAAGAAACAGTCTTACGATTTTTATCACAGGCACTTCTGTAATATATTTCTATACTTGGGAAGTAGGCACAGCCCATTAATTTCAGAGCCCTGAGCATTGATGAAAACATTCAAACTTGTTACTGAATTTGCTGTATGCTTCTGCATTGTTTGCTTGTTAGGAGGGAAGTTTCCTACATTCCCTAGTGTATCGGGTTTACAGGGCAAGGTTGTGGTAGTGGGGGGGCTGCAGAGTGGCCTCTGTGAGGCCAGGGCTGCCCTGTGCCAGACCCAACCAGAAGAAGCTGGCACAGGTGAGCCCCTCAGCCAGGCTGGTGGTGCCTCTGCCACTACACTATGTACCCCATGGAGAGGATCCACATTGAAGCAGTTCTTTAAGAACTGCAGCCCCTGGGAGAGACCCCACCCTGGAGCAGGGAAACGGTCTGAAGAAGGAACAGCAAAGACCAAATGTTACGCACTGCCACCACTCACAGGGAAGGGAGAGGTAGAAGAATCAGGAGTGAAGGAGTAAAGGTGAGCCTAGGAAGACTGGGGGAAAGAAAGATGGTTTTAGTTTTGTCCTTGTTTTTCCACTATCCTACTCTCTTTTTAAATGGCAGTAAATGAAAATCAATCTTCAAGTCTGTTTTGCCTGTGATGGTGACTGTTCATCTTGACAGATGAGTTTTTCCATCTTACTTTCTTCCCCTGGCCTACTGAGGAGGGCAAGTGAGAGCAGCTGGGTGGCCATCTAGCAGCCAGCCAAGGTTAACCCACCACACCCAGGTATTGGTTACATGGGGAAAACTCTACAACATGGAGAAGGGATCTGCCCCTTAGTTACCCAACATGAAGTTAAACTTGTTTTGTGCTGTGCTACTTCAGTGTCTCAGATCCATTTATTTAACTGTAGCAAAGAAAACAAAACCCTCAGGCTTCTCAGCCTTTGCTTTTTAAAAGGTTTGTGTAATTTATTATGGAATTTGAGCTTTTAGCCATTAAGTTACAACAACAATGCATAACTTGACATTCTTACAGTTGTACGTACACAATGGAAAAGACATAGTCCAGTGCTTAATCCAAACAATGCAACCAAGTTAGTACAAGGTTACCATAGAACACAGTAGATTGTGAATAGTAGTTGACAGACTAGCAAGTTCAAATGGTTCTCTGTAGTTATGTTTATAGTAGAAGTAATTGGCTTCAAAGTTTTGGACTTAAGCTTCAGACTAACAAAACAATGGAAACTCAAATTATTTTGCTCTTCTGAATTAAGCAGGATATGCTCATTTAAAAATGCAGTATCATTACCATGTTTCAGATGCTGAAAAGTAGCTCCAGGTCCAATGGAAGTATAGTGGACATTTTTCAGGCAATGCATTCTTCACACAAACACATGCAATTATAGAGACATTCTACTTTTAAAACTTTCTCAAATCAAATTTTGCAATACAGCAGGATATCTGAGGAGAGAGATCAGGACCCATACTGAACAAAAACAAAAGCCTTCAGCTTGATTTGTGCATGTTTAATCTACAATTCCAATTCCCAAATCTTCACATATCACCTATGAGAGAAAAGAACACATCTAGTAAAGATCAGTCTCAAGGACAGAAGACGTTACAATTTTTACAGCCATTCTGGTTAAAAAAAAAAAAAAAAAAATGCTGCTGCCATCTTCCATTTCAGGAATTGTAATTCACCATGGCCCTATTAAAAAACTGCATCTCTTCAATCTACCCCAGGGGAGAGTCTTGCTCTTCCCTCCTCCACCTCAACTCCTCATCCCCTTAGTCCAGCTCTAAAACTCAGTCAATTGCACAGTAAGGATATTGAGTGTCTTAGCTTGTCAAAATACAGCTTTGATAAACTTAATTTTCTGCCACTTAAACTGAGTTAGTTTATCACATACTCCTAATCTGAATGTGAGACAGAGCAAAGTAAATAGAGCAGAAAAGGAAACCAGAAAGGACCACTCTATCTCTCCTTGTAACAGCAAGCTATTAAATTGGTCCAAGCCATTGTGCAAAGTCTCACCCAGCCTGGTGGCTGAAGGGAGACATACAGAAGAGAATGGTCTCTTGTGAAGCTGCCAACACAATTTGATTCACCTAGCAGCCAACACCAAGAACTCCATTCTCTCCAGGTTAACCTAACAAGATACTGCCAGCTGACTCCTCTACTAGATTTCAGTACGTTCTTATTTTCCTCAGTATCTTTGTCCAGCACAGAAACACTGCATTCAATGCCAAGTGTGGAAAATCAAATCAATGAAAACTACACATGCAACCTCTCCACTCAAAAACATACCCAACAAACAAACAAAAAAACCCCCAACAACAAAAAACCAAACCAAAACAACCACAAAAAGCAAACAAAACCCCCCAAAACCCACCTAACCATCACAACAATATCATCATTACTGGCTTGATTCAGGGTGCCTAAAGGCTCTGTTGAACAAGAGTTCCCAGTTTTACAGAACACTTGGGATGTTGATGTGTAACAAAAACATATCTTTCTTACACATTGTGGCAACAACTGAAAAAATATTCTACAAATTCAGAATGCCATTCTTAACCTACTGGTGTATACTTCAAAGTACAGCTGGTATTGCTAACAGTTGTTACATGTCTAGGCTTGTCTAGACAGGAGTCTGCTTTTATGGGGCAGCTAAATAATCAGCCCAACCTGTTGTGTCCTATCTGTTACCATGATAATGTAAAACCAACACCTTTCACTTCTGATCGAGTTCATCAAAACCTGCAAGTGTAGATACTGCCTCTGCCTCAGACAACCACAGGGCATAGGAAGTGGGGTAACCATCGCTACACACCTGCTGGGCTCCTCTCTGCACAACTACTACTGCCTAATATTAGAGAAAGCTTAGCAGGCCAGGCAGAAAACCAGGACAACCACTCCTGAACTAAGAAGTGATTAAAAAAAAAAAAAACACACCAGTCTTTGCATGTTTGACAAAGTTGTTGCAATGGTGTTTCTCTGTGCCATTTACACCCTGGCACAGGACTGGCATTCCCAAAGTGTAACAGCCCAGCTTTGGCAGCAAAATACCAGTGCCCAATTTATTAAGTCAGCATGGATTAAAAGCATTCTCACTGTAGTTAAATTATCCTACAACTCCTCTGGCATACCTCCAGAATCTAGCACTAATTACTGGCAACAGGTTACTGGACTACATTCACATACTTTAGGGGCAGTGAGGGGCAGGGGGAAGGAGTTACTGCTATCTAATCAAACTTCGCTAGTACGTACAAAGAATCTCCTCCAAGCATTGCTTAGAGCTAAAGAAGAATCCAGTCTACGGGTATTTAGTAAAAGAAAATCCAAATTTTCTAGTTAAATTGGTACTGCAGGTAATTAAACTCACTACTAACATGCATTTAGAACTGAAGTGTCTACAGCTCATTTTTGCTTGCTATCAAGTCTGAAAGCTGAAGCTAGTTTAAACAGTTATTTACTATCAAATTTATTCTCCAATTTAGCATTTGTAGACTATTATTAATAAAATAAGAATTCTGAACAAAGAGGGCCTCTAGTCTCACTTTAAACACTAGCCCATTTTGACATGTTCATAGCTCCTTTTTAAAGTCACTTGAACTTTACAAGTTTTCTCCCCAACAGTAACACCAGAACTAACGAAGCCCATACCAATGAACATGATACCAGCACAACTCATTCTACAACAACAACATCCCTAGTCCTGGCTAGGGATTTTCCCCAACTGATTTATTCAACATCGCCACAGGGGGGCTGTCCACTTCACCTGGGCACTGTGCTTTAGCTTTGTATAATCATGCCACATGAACACCTCTAGTAAGAAACCCTCTGCCTGATTTCAGCAAAATCTGACAAAGAGATAGAGGTCTCAGACAAGTTCCTGCATGTTTTATGAAAAACGCACAGCTAGAACAGAGAGAGATTGGGCCAGCAGGGGCCAGAAGGAACCCACAACACACACAGCATCAGCTCCCACCTTAGGCAGGACACAGCCTACGCAGAAGAGGGAGATTAAAGATTCTCCAAATGGTAGGGAAGGGAGTCACAAGGCACCTATCCTGCAAAAACATTCATAGCAGGGAACGACTCATTAGTTCTACCCATCACATAAAATTTTGGTAAAGTGCTAGAAACTAGAAACAGCAGTTTGAGCCAATATAATAGGTCCAGATCAGCAAAGTCTGGGAACCTGTATTTACCACCTATAGCTGTTTACACCCTTTTACTCTAAAAGTAATGGATTTGAGTTATAACCGTAGGTGATAAGCTTCACGTTTCTAATCCTCTCTTGCTACTGTTTTAAGCTCCATAGATTGTCTCTTTCCTGTCCTGTGCTTTTTAACCTACTGCTTTTTGCTAATGCGTGTCAGCTTTTTGACTGAGGTCAGACTAATGGTTCGCTTCGGAAGATTTTTGTCATCGTGCTTCCAAGGAGAGCAAACTGCTTGCTGGAGGCACTGCAATTCGGCCTTTTATTGTCATCATTCCTCAGCAGCACAGCTGGCCTTACGAGACCTAACTATATCGAAGATGAACTATGCGCAAACCAATTTGACTGAAACGGCTGTAACTGTGCTTGTGAAAGGATGAAACGTAACCGGTATAGTGCCAGCATCAGAAACATACTCCAGGTATCTTCATACTTGGATTTTTTTTTTAAGTCAGCAGTATTACTTACACTTCAGATTTTATAAGCATGCTTTTCAATTTGCAGGTTCTTTAGCTTTCCTTCCAGCTTTCTGCCAGATCTCAGCTTTGATTCTTAAGAAAAGCTTTTGGTTTTATAGTATTACATAAAAGCTGAAGTACTTACCATGTTTCTCCCCTCCAGCATGAATATTGTGCTGCAGGTATCAGCAAGACACAATCCACAGACTGACGAGACTTCTCTTTTGGTTCCTCCTTGAGCTAGAGTTTAAACCCTCTCAACATTTACTACATCAATGTTCACTTTTGTGTTAAGGAAGAGGGAGAAGACTTAGATTTTAATATTGAAGAGATCGTTAAAAAGGCAGTTCTGGAAATGTTGATAAGCTTCTTTTGGAGACATAAATGTCCCTATACACTGTTTGGTTTAGTTGTGGGTTGTTTTTTTATTTGTTCAGTTTTGGAGATGGTTGGTCAGTCATACTCCATTCTCATGTGCTTCTTGTAAGATAAAGGCATCACAAAAACTTGCACCTGCTGGTGACATCAGAACTACAACCTGACAATTTTCCAGTAAACCTAAAAGTTACACTCCTACAGGGAAGAGGCAGATTTATTTTTTTTTTTAAAGTAGGCATTAATAGGAGGATTTTGAAGGAAATTTAGGGTGAAACATCTGCTCTGCAAAGTAGAAGTTCAGATTATATTTCCCCAGCTGAAACCTCTGTCATTTCTGGAACATTCATTCTAAAATTAAAAAAAGTTATTGCTTCTATTGAAGCTCAATATAAGTTAGAAAAAGAATTGCATATTTTCTTAAAAACATTCCAAATATACATTTTAAAAACAAAATGCACTCTAAAACAGATGTCTAGTAAAAGACACTGTTTTAAGCAACCTGTAGTAAGAGCTTTACAAAAGAAAATTGAGGAATGTAGCATATTATTTATAACATGACAATGCTAAAATCCTAAACAATTCACTTAACACTCTTAACTAGTGTTTTAAATATACATATTTCTTTACAAAACAGTTTAGCAATTCCTTATACCACTTACAGTATATAAATATTTGAATAAGAGGTCATAATGGGAGATGCCAGGGTTTATATTTACTCTCAGATGCTTCAGGTTTCTTAAAGTGTTTTACTATAAGGCACAATACTGCTAATCTAAAAGAAAGGAATAAAAGCTAACGGCAAATCCAGTCAAAACTCCTAAGGTGGAATATCCAAGAGAAGAATTCCAGCATCTCTATGCAAAGGAAAAGAAAAAACAAAACAAAACCAAACTTTGTAGATCCTAAGAAACAGTTTCAATTTGTACATAACGAAGTGGGATAGGATGGGAGCAGGAGTAAGAAGGAATTAAGTAAATTCTTATAAATAGACTAATAAATATATTTTAGCCATAATTAGCCCTTTACCTCTGTTCTACTGAGTTAAAGATTGAAAGAGGTAACCAGTGTGCATATACCTAAATAAGTCTACATGCTCAGCACGTGAAGACCACCTAGCACAACCTATTACTGCCAAATTCAGTATAAAAGCTAGCAAGATGGAGAAAGTCTCCTTTTCTCTCAGCATCCACTCCGAGCAGAACACATTACAAGATCAAATTAGTATTTGTTACATGTAAGGAAAGTTGCAACTAGCAATTTTTTCATCACAAAAAAGGATATGCAACATATCCGTGAAGTTATTTGATTCCTTCAAGGTTAGATTATGTCTTTTCTAAGAATATACATTTCCAATTACAACAGATCAGAGCTTTCAGAACATTTTAATAGTTGTAGTCTTGTAAGTGTTCTCCATGTGTACATACTGAATGTAAATAGTGCATCCAAAATATTTATCTGTTAGACATTCTACATTGTTTTCACTGCCTAGTCTTCATCTTTGTTACAGCCCTCTGGAACACAATGACATTGTAACAATGCTTACAGAAAAAGGGTTATTGCATCTTTTTTTAGGATGAGACATCCAGAGGAGATTTTATAAAATCCTCCTGTGTACAAAATTCTTAGTTATTAGCCCTTTTGGAACACCAGCTAGAAAAGTTTGAAAGGTAAAATAATTTACATTGTTATTTTTTCTGTTAACTAGACAAAAGTCCATACTAATTAAATAAAAAATAATAGTTCTTCAACAGTCTATTCAAGATATCTTCCATGAAGCAGTTCAGTGGGAATTTCCATTAGATAGATGTTCTCCATGCCGGTTATTACTGACACCCACATCTAGAAGCCAGGAATTAGAAGAAAAATTTTTTGTTGATTTACCATTTTAATACATTTTATCTGTTACATTAATCCAAACTCCGGCAACAAATTTTATATTCATATATACCTAAGGTTCTCAAGATTCTACGTGTACGTAACCCTCCTAAGACACTGTTTACATCTCTTCTTTCCCCCCTCTCAAGACCAATTTTCTCCAGCTCGATAGAATTCTCTCAAAATCTACCTGCTTGTATTTTCTGAACATCAGTAAAGTGACACCACTTAGTCTGGTCCACAGTGCAATACTAACACTACTAACATCACTTAGAGAGCACCTTCTTCTAATACAATGAATGGCGTTAAGGATTGTCAAGTGATAAACCAAATTATTACTTACCAAGTAATGCTGTGGTTTCACCCGCGTCCTCTTTTAAACTGGTACATTGCAATACAGATTCATTAGTGGAGGAAGCTGACAATTCGCTTACTTCATTTCTGTCATCATCTTGTAGAGCAATACTCAGACTTCCAACTGAAACACTGCCACTTATTGATTCGGGTATTGGAACTTCAAGTACATCTTCAGGGTCCCCCTTTAAAATTAAACATATTTAACTGACACTTTTGTCTACCATTAGGCATCAACATTCCTCCATGTTACCACTTTGTAACCTCACCTTATTGGAAAAAAGACCTTTTTTGGCCTTTTATATGCACTCATGGGTACAGTCTTGAACAGTGTCTACTTTCAATGTTATTGTCTGACTGCAAAGAAACAAAGCCAAGCAAAAGAAAAGCCACTTTTTCAAAGCCACTCCAAAGCCAAGAGCAGCAACGGCAGGAGTCAACCCAGCCAGACTTTTGGATGGAATATTTCAACATTGTAGCAACAGTATTGCTGCAGTCTGGTTAGGAGCAGGCTCAGCACATACAAGGTCTTCGCTGAGCAAACCTATTGATCCTGTATGAGTTTGTGGAAGCCGCTGTTTTTCATGATAGAGTTGGGCAAGCTTAGACTTTTTTTTTTACTGGGGTGAGCAAACATTTGACATTGGAACAAACTTCCTCCTCCTCTACCTCCAGCCTAACTTTAAGTCTGTTCCAAAACCACAAATATGCTGGCTTGTCACTTTGCAGGAATATAACATCCGCAGCACAGGCAAAGGAATTTATTTCACCTATTGTATAGCATGAGCTATTTCTGATCCATTCTGAAAGTTAATTAGAAGTCCTACATGCACAATTCTGTTCCTAAAATTAAACAGAATACCTTCATTATGCTATTGCCATTGATATACTGACATTATTTATACATAAGCAAGTATACTGCAGTACAAGTAACTATTCTGTGGGCTTCATGAGTATTTCTCCCCTCCTCAAACAATTAGCAAAGGCCCATCTTGAGATTTAAGAAATTCTAGGCTGATCCTTTCTTTAGCACCAGAGCAGCATATTTTAAAATGTACTGAATTTTAATAAGCTATAGAACTGCCACCATTGAACACAAGTTTAGACACATGTGATACTAATCTCTAGGTATGTGGGTGGGGGGCATTAATGATTTTGGTTTCCAAAACTTAGGCAGTTAAATAAGCACTAAAACTGTAAGATTCAACAATGCTCTACATCAGTCAGACATGTTGAACTGCAGTTCTTTTCTTGTAAGAAATAGCATAATGCAGAATTAGACCGCTGAAGTCCGCTCTTTACAAAACAAAAGCCAGGTAAGAGGACGCAGTGCCTTCTTTCTGCTTTGAGCCTTTAAAAATTTTGAAGCACCTGAAGTATTTGTTTTCCATAAAACTGCATTGAGTCTTCAGCCTCTTTGCAGAAGGTTTAGTAGATTTCTACAATAAGGCTTTCTTTTCTGCACATTCTTTTCTGCAATCATGTCACTCAGCAAGCACGCTGCTGAAAGAAGCTGCCTTGCTCTTTGCACTTTTTTCTCCTCATATCAGTAAAAAATTCACACAATCACTCTACAAACTAGATTGGGCAACCTGGATTAGGCTGAAAACTAAGCTAGAAAAAAAAATACTGAATGATTTCCCACATTACCAGCTTCAGTGGGACTTGAATGATTGATGCATAAGCAAGACACATTTCCCCCGTTCCATTAGAAAAAAGAACTGGACCTCTGTATTTAATATAATCCCATTCAACCTGCTTTTCAACATACATTTTGCCTAGCAGAAGTGTTACTCCTCCTGGTTAGGCTTGGTATCGGCATCCTCTGCAACAGCATGAATTCAGGGAATAAAAGTGTTCTGAAGGTTCTAGTATTTCAGTTTTCAGACTGTATACAAAAGGATATATCCTTCTGCATATAACACAAGTTACATCAACTCCAAGATTTGAAAGTGAGCAAAAAAATAAGCTGCTAACATAACAATATTACAGTGGTAATAGCTATTTCACATGACAAAAAGATTGCAACTCTTGGGTAAAGTCTGATTTAATACACAGAAGCACCACAATCCGGTATCTATATTACATAGCAAGATTGTTGTCACCTTTGACAAAACAAAAAAGTAATTCATAAAAGTCTTCCATAGATCTGCTAAGTCTTTGCAACGAAATAGGAAGAAAGCTAGTCAAAACGCAGACCTAGTCTATGAAAGGAAGATCCCTAAAACCAAGGAACACCTCTATTTTCTGAAGATTTCTGTAGATCAGTAGAAGAGAAGTACATTCATGCCTATGGTATTTTAGTGGAACTCAAGACTATTTATCAACAGTGACCAAGTAACCTACCGCATGTGTCTTCATGTCTCTTTTCTGGTGCTGTCAGAAAGAAATGAGAGCACATCATTTTCTCTACTTAACCAATTTCTGGTGAATGTCTTTAGGAAGGTTCTAAGTACTGGCTCATTTACAGGGATAAAACGCTGGGCATATGTGGAAGTACACAAACACTCAAGATCAAAAAACTATAGTTTCTTCCTTTGAATTGCAGTTCTCAACAAGATCAAATATATACTCTAGATCTACTGAATTAAGTTATATTTTTGCAGCTTGGGCAAACTGCCTCACTGCTGCTTCAACCTCCTTACTATCATCAGCTGGAGATAGAAAAAGTTGGTTATCACAGAAGAGTACACAGAGGATTTATAAGCTGCTTGATACACTGTTTAAGCTTTTACCCATAAAATTCCCTTATTTTTCTTGTTCTCACTCAATTACTCTTGCATCTTTGCCCAGCTCCTTCAGTCTCGTCAAGTAACAACTGTTCTCATTCTGAACAGTTACATGAAGTCTTGCCTCCCGCACTGTACTTCTACCTTGAAGATTAAAGTAAGTGTGCAACATACCCAGTATCCCAAAGCTTTGATAACATCTAGTTTACACATTGGACAAGTTCGGTGGTCCAAAAGCCAAGGGTCAATGCACGTTCTATGGAAGATGTGCCTAAAGAAAACAAATGCCTTTTAGTACTTATCATGAAAACCACACACTATTCCGTCAAACGATGTGCAAGTTACTACATTAAAAAATAAACCCACTCCTTCATAACCTTGACAATTAGGTACTGCTTGATTTACTAGGACAGACAGTTCTGGAAGCATCTTCTTTCATGCTAGCTTTCTGAAAAAAAGAGACGTTACTAACCACAAGGACACCACAGTTCAACAGTGTACAGTTCTAACTTAATACTAAGAAAGCGCTACTTCACTCCTATACTTCTCCCAATTGCTCCTTTTTCCTGCATAGATATGAAGTGCTACACGGTCTCCCAGTGCCCTTCAACATGTAACAGTCCATACAAATGGCACAGCTTCAGCTCTGCCACCAGAGTTTCAGAAGAATTTCCAGAAGGCTCATCACATTTCTTAGGGAAAACATGCTAAAGAAGAAAGAGTAATTATGGCAACTTACTTGCATGGCAGAATTCGGACAGTGTCTTTTAGTTTATAGTTCTCAATGCACACAGCACAGTTTTCCACATCAACATCTAAACCCTAAAGATGACAACACATTTAAATGCATTACATCCGTATTTCATTACAGAACAAGCTTTGTGTAATAGCTGGCTTCTCAGAATGTAAAATGTATAAAATGGTTTAGCAAATAAAAACTTCTCCATCATTTAATTCAAGATTTCATTAAGAGGTGATTTGATCAAGTGACACCAAATATTAAAAGCAGCCAAACTCGGATTTCCTAATTTAAATAGCGATACATGGTACCTTAAGTAATTTGTTAAGTCTCAAACATTAGCTTTGCTCATGGGAACACAGTAAAATTTTAGTTTAAAGTAACTATAAAACGAAGAAATTTTAAGACAGGTCAGCTTAAATGAAAGTGCACAATCTAATTCTTAACTGATGGTCCCAAAGACTTGCAAGTGCTTAAGTAGGACAAGATTCTTGGGGTTGAATACTGCAAACCCCTTCTTCCCCACTTACTTTCTTTTTTCTACCGCATCCTAGCAGATATCCCTCAGTAGCTAGAAGAGAACTGAAGTATGCAATTTGGGATGGTTTTTAAAACTCCTCTCCGAGCTCACACCAGACAGACATTCAAAACACACTATTTCCCCACTTCAGTTTGTTTCTTTCTAAGGGTTAAATACCCTTCCTAACAGGTCTTACTGCCTTCTTGAAGCCATGCTTATAGTTGCAGTGCAAATATGATGGATATCTCCAGATACAAGAGAAATAATTCAGTGTTAGTTGGGTTGTATAAAACATAAGTATTAGAAGAACAGACAGGGGGCCAATTTCTTCCCTTTCATCCCCCACAAAGTATTTTGTGTTTACTGCTTACTGAAGCACTTCAATTTCATTACCACAAACACTCCAATGAATCAGTACTGCAAGCAAACTTTCAAGTTCAAGGCAAGTTTCTCCCTCCTTTGCACGCTATCAATTTACATAATTAATGCCTTAAATTCCCAAGTAAGACAAATTAAGACTTTTTTTACATAAGCAAAGTTAAGACAAGTATTTATTCTATAAAAAATATTTGTAGTTGTGTACAAGAGGCAAACTCCAAGCATACCATATGTAGCACATACTCGGATGAGTGTCCATTTTTACAATAATCCCATAAGCTTCTCAGGAAAGATCTACATGATAGCAAATACACTTTTAAAATATTGACCTATTTTTAGTTAAATACCTCAACCCCAAGTGAAGTGATAGTGAAAGACTGTACTGTGTCACAATAAAAGAAATATACTTTTACTCGTAATGGCTGAAAGGAAATATTTAAGAAAAACGCACATTTACAGAGTAGACAGGACTGTATTTCCAGATAAATTTACATTAGTTCATGAAAGTACCTCTGCATCATTAAGTTACATAAATTTGCTGATAGTAGGCTGATTCAAATCAAATTAGAAGATGATTTACCATGCAGATTTACCATACATGATTTACCAAGCAGAAAACCTCTATTTTAATAGAGAGATTTTAATCTAATCTCATTCTACTTTGCTTAGCTAACATGGCATTCATAGTTACAACCAGCATACTACATAACTTAGTTAAATTCCCCCATTTTATTTATTTTAGTCAAGGAACTACCTGCTACACTGCAAAAATCTCATAATACAAATCCTTTTTAGAGGTTTACTGAACATCAACTTAAAAGCAGTTAACAGCTTCCTTGTGGTTCTCACCACAGATTTCATCATGACCCTTTTACATCCATTTCTTCCTATGCTGATGTTATGCTTTGATACTGCTTTGCACAAGTTTTGGTTCAATTCCATCTCTCTTGATCTCTGATCTCACCATTGCATGAACAGAAGTATGAACATCCCTCTGTTCACAGCTTGAAATAGATTACTTTTTGACAGAATTTAGAATATAATGAAAAGTAACAAATAGTCATAAAATGCTACTTAAACATGCTGAATGCATAAGAGGAAAAGAGGCAAGTTCAAAGACAGTTGGGTTTTTTTCATTTCAAAACTGATGTACGAAATGAAGGACATTCTCTGTAGCACGTGACCTGAGCTGAACAGCTTCTGTTGAACCACAGCTTTTAAAGTTCTCATATGTAAATGTCCTTTCCCACCTTAATTTTATTCATGGCTTAAAAAACTAATCCTTGTTTTTCCTCTCTGAGCAAATCAGTCCTTAAGTAAAAACTAACCAAATAAGACAAATAAGGGTGGGAAAAAATATCTACGTAGTAGAAGTCTAGTCATAAACTAATTTAGCATCTAGGATCAGAGCTGCCTGAAACTGACTAAAACAATATTTTCTTTCAAAGCCTTGGCTTTTTCTACTTCAGTTATTCTAATACAGCTATGAGTTTAGGCCATATGCTGTTAAAGCTAACTTTTTGAAACCTGTTTTAATTTTTAAAATAGCTTTATTTTAATACATAGAAACGTACTTCTAAAAAATTTATGCTTCAAGTAAGTCTATACAGCTCCTTAATGTACTGTATGTCAAAAGATGAAACAAGTGTTTCATTTTTCAAAGCTTTTTAGATTTCTAAGGCCTTCTGATCAATAAAAAGATAGATGTTCTTTTAAGAAAACAAAACATTGCATCAGCTGTAAGAACTGTGCAATCAATAGGTCCTAGGAAGTATTTCGCAATCCACTTGTTGATGTTTTCAAGTGCTGATAAGATATTAGTGTTTCCTCATCTTTACAGTATCAGCCCTGTAATCTCCTGCAACATTTTGTATAACCAGATATTATTTGCAAAACAGCCTTACATTTCCTAAGTAGTTCAAATGTGACTCTTCAATTTTAAGCTTGGCCTTCCAAGCAAAGGTGCTAAAATGAGCCAAAAATTGTGAGAGTCACACTGCAATTACTTTGTGAGAATTTTAGTTTAAATGCTATAAAGACATTACAACAGTTTTTAAATCATACAGCAATAACCAGAGCCACTGAATTACCTTTTCTCCACGTTTCACAGTATGGAGCTGAAGCTGGCTGATTGCTTTCTTGGTTTCTTTCCTATGTCCCTTGAATAAAGATTTTAAATATTAGTACACAAGTTAGTTTTAAGAGTTACATTTCAAAGCTTTTAAATACTTTCCATGTAGATTACTAAGTCTTCTGAACACATTTAAAGATTCATCTCTGGCTAGCCAATTTGTTTACAAAATACTTCCAGCCAGCAGATGTTGAAGAACTGCAAGTTTTGCATTCTCAGGGCACAGCAGCAAACATTATCTATAAGCATAGCGCTCTTACAATGAACTCAACCAGTGCAGAGCTACGCCAACTAAGTTGACATACATAGCCTCGTATCATGACCGTCTGCATCAAGGGCCTTCCCGCACAGGAAAATTGACACTAATTTAGGTTTTAGAGGCATCAGAGCTGAAACAACAGCTGTATAACCAGACCTTCTAGTTAGGCAAGCCCATGAGCAAGCACACCGTACGTTTTGCACAAGCTTGAGAGAAGGTGGAATCCTGCCGGGCAGTCTGCAGCTGGCCACCAGGTCAAAAGGTTGCTTGTAGCTATTAATGCTTCCCCTCAGTTAAACACTGCCTCACACATTATACAAAGCTTTGCACTGAAAGGACATATTATGCAAAGGAAGTGACAAGAAAGGCTTAACAGACATGAGACACCATACTGGACTTCTATACAGTAACAGTCCTAATTATGCTTAGAGGGGAAGCAAGAAAAGAAAGCAGTACTGTATTCCAAGACAAAATGCTAGCTACTGCTAGAAATTGAGAAACTAAACACTCCCGATGAACAGATGTTGATCTGTCTAGCAGCAACCCTCACTGATGAAATACCATAAAGGAATAAAAAAAAAAGTAATGGCAGCTTTTCTCTGTAATAATTACAATGACTTATACAATTTCACAAACTTACAGTATTGAAAATTGGGATTTTTTTTTTTTCGGTGTTAAAAAGAATTAGTCTGAAAGTTCTCTCAGAAATGGGCAGACAACCAGCAGCAGCAGTCTATTCCACCTTCTGTATCAGCTCAGGGTTTTCTGCACAGTCCTGTTTCATCTTCAGTAGTAAGGAGGTCTTCCAGAGATTTACTGCTTAACTGACGTTAGAATAAATCTTAAGATACCTGTCTTCTCCTTCACTTAGCAGCTACACAATAATTTGCTTTAAAGCCTGGCATACTTAACTCCCAAGTTTTAATTATACTGGAGTCAATAAGCCAAGCAAAATAAAATTTGGATTAGAAAAGTGGTTTTTTGTTTCCAAAATTCTTTTAAGACTTCTAATGATATATCTTGACCAAGATATTCACAACATTTTCAAACTTTGCATAGTTTCATATATTTTTGTTTTCAATGGCTCTTTTAAAAGAAGGAGAATTGAGGAAAGCGGCATAACCTTCTAATGCTACACAATTTCATTTAAGAAGCATTTAGATGACAAGCCAATGGCAAAATCTATTAAGAGTTTGTGGTACATATATCTGGGAAACATCACATTCAACCTACTTAAAACAACTTAAAAAGCATTTGAACTTCCCTTAGCATGAACTATCCTAAAGCCAACAGAACTGGAAGAAGCAACTTTCTTCATCAACAACTGTTACAGCACAAAACCAAATCCCTTTTTCTATAAATACTTCCCCAAAATTTTGTTTTCTTGAAAGTATTCTCAGAATGTAAATTCTAAGACTTAAAGCTCAGTAAAAAATACTCTAGGGAACCAACATTTCCAGTAGACCAAAAGTTTAACCAATACAGAAGTCCCATGTGTTATCCTCAGTAAGAGAAATTAAATATTTTCCTAGAAGAGTCCTCTAAGTTCTAATCAGAGCTCAAACTCCTGAAGGCAAACAAAAATTCCCTTCCCTCCTCCCCCAAAGCTAGAATCTACATGTTCAAACAGAAGGCAGGGGAAGTCCACATGATAAGCAGTCATTTGAAACTTTTTTTTTTGTTCTGAACTGAGGATAAAAAAACCCAGAGAACTGCTTGCAAAGAAAAACAAGTGCAACTTTCTTTTAAACTGTTAGTAGAGAACTGTGGTAGAGCTGCTGATGACCATGGAGGGAACCTAACCTATTTGCAAGAGTTGAAAAGCACAGGGAAGTGCCATCCTAAGATATTTTAAAAACTCAGCTGGACTAGGTCTTCAACAACTCCAGGTAAGTTGCTCTCTTGAGGGCAGGGATCTGAACCAGATAGCCTCCAGAGGTCCCTTCCAACCTAAATTATTCTATGATGAAGTACTTCCCTCAGAGGAAAAAAGTAAAGCTGACTCTTTTTTAACCTAGCAAAGAAGAACATGGATTTGGAATGGGCAAATTAAGGAGCAAAAGTTATTCCTTCCTGATCTTCTCAGTACTCCCACCACTCTCAGCGTTTCAGATAGTCCAAAAGAGCTGAATCTCACCACACATGCTCCTTCTAGTCTGCTGCCATTCGGTACTCTATAGTGGAGTAGTAGGATTAGAAGTATCAAAAGCAGTTTTCATAAAGCTTTAGAACCAAATTTTAGCCCTAATTAGTTGTGGGTCTTAAAAAAATTACCGTGGTCCCTCTCCATTAGAAAAAAACACCTGGTTAGGGAAATGAGTACTTTCAGAATGAAAATTACTGAAGAATGAAAATAATTTTTTATGTCAAAAGGAAGGAAGCTAATTTAGGTGACAAATCACACAAGAAGCTGTCTTTACCCAGTTGTTGACAAGTGGCTAAATACATTTCCCACGACTTCATACGGGTATCTAATAATTACAACTAGCCAAACTTGTAATGCCAATTAGCACACTGCTTATTAACCTCACTAACCATTACTAAGTAGCATTCACAGCTAGTAAAGTAGCAAGAAGCCACAGATCTTCAAGAATGCTTCAATAAACAAGCAAAGTTAGGCAACTGATTTGACATGAGAAGATGGTAAATACTCTAAAGCATCATCATCATCTCCAATTACCTGGTTTCCAAACTGTGATCCTGTATACAGGAAACGTTGTATATAGTAAAATATGAGCCAAGCAAGCGATATAATCATCATGGTGATGAAGGCGATGGCTACAAACACAACCGACTGACCACTAATATATTCCTGCACATGTCGCGTGCCAACAACAATAGTCATTTTTACTGGAATCCCCCTTCGTACTGGCTCCAATATCTCTATTCCTTTTGGATAGCCAACCATTATCACCACTGTATTTCCTGTTCCTGTTGGAGGGGGAAGAAGAAAAAAAAAGTCAGTCATCACAGTAAAAATTTAGGCATTCTGGCTTGATGGTAATTTGGGCCTCTTCAGTTAAGATCAGTGAGCAAAGTTATAGGAAAACCTCTGAGTTTTTTTTCAGGCATAGCAATCTTGATACAAAGTTTACTAGTAAAGAACCCTTTATTTACTTTATGAAACTCTCAAACACAAGATAAACTTCAACAGATGCATCTTTACTGTTCAAGGTCCTATACTCCTCATTCCACACAGTGAGGTGGGATGTGGATGCCATGCAAAAAAACCAGGCAACTTATACACATCTCATCTTGAAGTTGCTGAAGTTCTAAATGCAACTCAGGAACAGCTGGTCTTCTATTTCTCAATGTGGGAATTCTAGCTGCAGCTGGAGACAGTATGTGAATACCATGGAGAGACACATTCAATTAAATTTGAATCTGAATCCATAGCACAATTACACTGGATATGTGAACAAAAAGAGAAAAAATATTCAGATATTTAATGCTAAATTACATTAAACATTTAAATACTTTAAGATTCTTCAATATTAAATATTAAAATTGTAAAGAGACTTCACAACAAAGACGTGCCAAGAAATACTTTGGGACTCTTTTGGGAGCATGGAACCAAAGGATTTTTCTATTATATTAGAACTCAAAAGCACTCAATCCATATGAAAAAGCACCTAGTTAAAAAAAAAAACCAACAACAAACATCAACCTTTAAGCACCATACTGCCACCAAAAATGGTAAGATACTGTCAAGACCCACTAGCAGAAACCAAAGATCCTCTGTGACTAGAGTTTTACTCCATTTTGTCTGGAAGCATCTCCAGTATTGTGTCAGAAACATCCAAAGTAAGTATTACAAAATAAATCACAAACAAATGTACTTGTTAAAAATGTCACCTCTACACTAGTCTATGATATTTTTATTTGAATAGTTCTTACTTTGTGCGTACCAATGCCGCTACACACCCTTGGTAAGTCATGGCTTTATAGCTTACTTTGCACTCCTACCTCTGAGAAAAAGTGAAACTAAGCTTGATTCACAGAGAAAGTAGAGGAAGAAGAAAGAAGAGAGGGGTTTTCCTAGCCAGAAAGCTAAAGCTGTAATGTCACAGCTACCTTTTTAGATTCACAAGATTACCTACCTGCAACGAGACCTCCCACTGAAGACTTAAAGCCTTTTTCCCTCCCGGCTGTGTTAGATTCACTGCTGAGAAGCTATGTCAAAAGAAATGTTTGCCTAATTCATAACATTACATCAAGTGGGGATTTTCAAAACTCAAAGCAACATTCCGGACTCACCCACCTCTCTGCCTACTAAGACAGAGTTATTTGCCTGAAATATTTAAAACAAACTCTTTTAGTTGAGACTGTTCTGGCTGTAACGCCTCATCAACCTTGCCATGCCGCTACCATGCCAAGGGGAATTTGCAGAAGTTTCACTTCTGTATAATAGCAGCTCCTCCCTCCATAAGGTGCAGACCGTCTGCTGTGGATGAAACACAATTCAAGTTCCAGTTATTAGTTGAATAACCCTCCTATCTCAATGCCAGTTACTCTTTTTCAGCGTCGCCTTATGCAACCATCCCACTTCTGGTCACCTACTGTAAGAACCATTATACCCGTCTGCCAGATCCAGGCCCAGCAAGAGAGCAGATTTTCCAAATAGGCTATGTTTCTGGAAGTTTTGAAGGTGGTGCAGAGAGACAAAGAAAAAGATACTACAGGGGAAAGGCCCTACTTGTACTCTCCTCAGGCACCCCACTCAGCTCGCCAGCAGCACCCACCCAGCTCCCAGCACACGTTGCTTTGCCTGGTGGGTGCATTAGGAGACACAAAGCAGCGAAGCTTAAGAGCAACAGGACAAACCCACAAGCAACTAGGCTCCGCTGATTAATTCTACTCACCAACAACGTACCGATCCACATGATACCACAAGTCCAAGCATACTAGGAATTGGTTAATTAATATTATTCTCCTCTCTGAACCAGCATGAAAGCATTACCAGAGAGACTCATGAATCTCGTAGAGAAGAGAGTGTGTCAAACGCTCCTTGCTTTCTGACCCTGCACAACCCCACAGGGAGTTAACAAGAAAAGAACGTATGAAGGTAGAAATTTATCTCACATTGTTGAGAACTGTTATCCACATACCTAAATCAGGAGATTAGTCCTTAGTCAACTGTAAGAGTTAGAAATAACAGGAGGGGTGCCTAAGGATGGCTAGTGAACGGTACAGGAGTGCTGGAAAGATTTATGTGGTTTCCTTCAGGCTTGGGGAAGAAAAGAAAGATTCAAGAGTAGAGGCAGCCTGGATTTTTCATTCAACAAAATCCTCAATCCCAAAATCTTGAGTCAGTTTAATCCTGCTATCTAGTTCTCTGCCTGATTTCTAACAAAGAAGTATTTAAAAGCCTCACAACAATCAGTAATGCCTTTCTCTGTTTTGTCACTAGCATGTCCAACTATCAGCCAGTTATTTCCTTGAAATGGAAGTCAGGATACTTTGTGCAATGGCTGCTAGACACTGTGACACCTTCTAGTTTTAGAACCAACACAAGTATGCCATAAATTTTAAATAAATGCCCATTAAAAGCATTTTAACAGTTTTGAAGACTTGGTGATGAACCTGCCATTAAAAATACATGCAACTAAACACGATGGCCTTGAAGGTCATGAGACAGAAGGAGGGGAAGAAAAAAAAAATAATTGTGATCCACCATTACAAAAGGAACAAGAGCAGTCTCAGAGAAGCAGTTGCCCTGAGCAGCCTGTAAAACTAAGGGCTTTAACTCATTCCTCACTAATTTTAGACTTCTGTTCTGAAACACATTATTCAAAGACTGAAATGCTGTTGAGTCATTCCATCAGCTTCTTCAACTGCAACACAACTCGGAGACCTCAAATCACAAATGTCACACACATGTATCTATTGAGAGCATGTTTTGTTGGCTTTACCTTTCTATAACTTTCTAATTTTGCAATAAATAACCACATTTTTACTCTGCTGGAGTAAACTTGTTTTCTTTTCCAGGTTTGATTGATGCTTCAGTGGAATCAGGTAGATTTGAAATCTGGTATGTGCTTTTTTTTTTTTTTAACATTATCATCGAAATAAAGCAGTGAGAGCTGGCAGATCCTTAGGATACAAGGAAAGGAGGGCAAATTTGGAACTCTGAAGATGAAGGTATGTTTCCTGCCAGTGTGCCAAGGTCAGTTTTATTGCTAGTATTGCTAGTCTTCTCTTGCAAAAGGAAAATGGCATTCTCCTGATGAGGAAAAAGTAGTACAGATACAGATCTTGATTTCCAGGCACCCCAAACTGTCACATCTATTCCCATTCATGCCTACAGATAGCAAAGATAATTTTCTATCATCCGGAAACCAACTGCAGACATACTCTAGTTTTTGTCCTCATGAGAAACACCAGAAAGCTCCCAGAGTTTGAGCACCTTGGTAAAAATGTTTGAGGTCAGTCCTTGGATCTATTTAAGCGCAGGCATCTTGCCAATATTGCCACAATTAACACTGAATGTTTTCTTTAGCTCCTGGTCCAAACAAATGTCTCTGATCTTTACCAAACACGTAACAGTACACTAACTAATCCAATGACAAGCTTTGTCTCGACCATCTACCCCAACCTCATCTCACCAAATCCCTGGTGCGTGTTGTGTTTTCACCTGCCTCAAGAAGAAGGATGCATAACCAGAAGAGTCAAGTAGTCAAGCACTCAACACTGGTACACATTCCTCTTTCCACATGGGTTTCCAACACGTGTGCACTCTTACATATAAAATAGGTATAAGCATTTTGACATTACTCCTGCTCTCCAGAACAACATAGCAGCTCAACATCATACAGTCACTGCCTGAGTTATGCAAGCCACTGATTTCCGTTCTGTTCTTTCAGTAGTACAGAAGCTTTCAGTAGAAAGCATCAGTAATACAGAAGTTATGCACCACTTGAGAATCCTGAGTAGTGCAGAAAGCAATGTAGCAAAGAGTTGAAGTACATGCCAAAATAACCCTAACTCTGCCGTTTTGGAGTGAGGACAAGCTTTTAAAATCCTGAGTACAAAGTCGTTCACATCTGTTTTGTTCAATATACCTGCATAAAAAAACATGACAATGAACAGAAGAACTAGTTGGGTGTATTTTGGCAAAGCTGCACCAAATCAAAGACCATTTTCTTTACATAGCCAAAGTCATATACTCAAGCTTTCCTTAAACCCACAAGCCATGCATCAAAGCTCCACTCCAGATCTATATGGCCAGTCCCTCTTCCTCCACAACATCGCACGGCTGTCAAGCACAATCATATGTTATTCCATAGTCTTCAAGGTATCAAACTTACGTTCTGATCAGGATCACCAAATGCTAGCTTGAGAGGGGATTCAGAGATGGCTGGATGCCCAGCATGAAGTATAACACAAAAATAGAGAATCAGAAGACCCTTTTTTCTTTCCACTGCAATATACCTCTGCCTCCCCCTAATTTCTCGACCAGCACTGAGCCTCTAACTCTCCTTAGTCTGCTCTCCACAATACTCCATACCTTGCTTCTCCAGACTGCTGTCAAACCCGCTCCCAGGTAATATTTACATACAATATTTATTTTGGTTTTGGAAAGGAATTTGAAGCCTCTGTATTATATTAAGTTTACCACTACCACCAAAAATGAACAGAATTAAGACTTCCTGCAAAGTCTATATTCCTGTAAAACTGAAGTTTCAGTTTATACTATTCAGATTCCATAACTGAAGTACAACTCCTTGAGTCATTCAGGTAAAATGACTATCTTCCACTGGAAAAAATCTCCTCAGCCACATGTGAAGTTGTTTCACTATTACTTCCCTCAAGGAGGGAAATCATCCAGCATTTTGAACAACGTAATCCAGGCAGAGAGCAAAGGCCTGAAAAACATGAGACACGCCAATAGAGTCATATTTGAAGAACCTTCTTCTGGAAGGAGGGACAGGATTGCAAGGCTACATATTCAAACTCTGGGCTCTGCTGTTCCCAAACTTTAACTAAAATCCCTACTCGCTGCACTCAAGAAGCACACAAGGTATTCATGAAACAAAAGACTGAACTGCAGAATATTTGGAATATTTGTCCTTTATCAAATGCTTTGACACCAGCTAGAGCAAATCACTTCTCTGCCTAATCAAGAATCTCTTTTTACTCAAGTTGGAATAAGTCTAAAACCACCAAAACCAACAACAACAGAAGCACACACACATCACACCTAGCAGAAAGTTCAAAGGCCAGTTTTTTTAGGTGGATGAAAAGATGAAACTTGGAGATCAGAAAAGTTACCCATTTATCACCCTCGTGTAATCCAGGCTGCGCCTCTATCAGCCGTAACCATTGTTCCATCTCACATAATTTTCAGTGCCACTAATTGCAAGTCCATTAAGTGGATGTTCCTTATGCATGTAACTCCACTCCTTAGTTACAGCACTGCAGATTTCCCAAAGTATTTGTTCTCAGCGCTCCTCCCAAAAGCAGGGTTTTTTTCCTCATGTGTCAGTTCACAAATCCCTTCACAGGAATGGCAAACTCAGATCCTGTAAAATACAGCTTTACATTCCACATTTTCTCTTGCCTGTCTTCTACAGACCTTCCCACCCCCTTCAAAAAATCCAAGATTGAAAACATTAACAGTAACTCTTCCCTATATTCCCAAAGTGCACTGAAAAAATTAAACATTTACATGTTTGAAAGTTTCAACCATGAAACAAAGATTTGTTACTCCAGCAGAGCTAGTGATTATACTGTGATATATTACTATGTTCCTGCCCCATCCAAACCATCCTGAGGTCCAACCTGCCTTTGCGAAGGCAGTATAAATAAGTACAAATGTATTCTTGTATATATGCTATACTAAATCACATTCTTTTACACAGGTAGAGTTTTTATCAGCAACTTTCTGCCAGTTTAAGAAGAAAAAACCAACCAGCAGTCAGGGAGCACTTCTCTTTATATCACTGATAAATGTAATTATACCAGCAAGTCCAAACCTGATCATAAGCCCAAGCAAGAATGTCTTCTGCAGCACAGAGATGATAACAGAAAAAGAGAAAATAAAAAATTTGATAAAATAAGCAAGATGAGAAAAGGAGGAAGAGATTCCACAGAAGAGCAAATAGTATTTATGAGAGGCTATGATGGGCATGGAGAGGAAAGTGGGAAAATTCCCACAGGGAGGAAAAAAAAATTTTGTACTGATTGGCCAATACAGAGTGACAGCAAGAAGAAGAAACTGACAGCTGGTAAAGAGGAAAGAATTATTACCCGAAGTACCTTAATTGCCACATGGGATCAAAATCAAAGGTACATCTTACCTAGCATCCCACCTCCACTTTCACAGAGGATTAAGAACACAAGAGATGGGCCAGGCTGATATACCCAAGCAAGCAGCAGGCTAAGAAGAACGGTAATCACACTTCCAACTTCCAAGTTGGTGCCGCTTGCGTATTCCAAGAAGAGAGACTTGTTTTCTACCCAATACGTCACACATGCTATGAAGCAACAGCTCCCTGAGATTTTCAGCTCACTGTATTAAATACGTTTGTTTTCTCTAGAAACACATTATGGTTCTACTTCAACCAATTCCCTGGTCTTCCCCCTCCCCACCACCAAGAATGATGGCCTGGGCATTAACAAACTCATTGTACCCCAAGACCATGTGAAACACATTCGCAGCATTTTTTACTTAGTTTGCTTTGTCTTTATATCCTCCTCTTCCAATTCCTCGGAAGTCTACAAACGCAAACAGATTTTATAGCAGAGTTTTGAGGGTTTTTTTTCCCTTTAGTTTAGGCATTTGCTATTGTCAGGTTCATAAAATCCAGCAACAGACTTCAGTGTCACAGGCCAAGCAGAGACTGCAGTGACAGAACATCTGGGTTCTTATCTCGGCAAAAATCACAGATCCCTTCTGTAGGCTACGGATCAGCACGCTCAGACAAGCCAAGTCAACATCCTTCTCTAGGCTTCAGTTTTCCTACCGCATTCGCAAGCATTTAAGAATTACCTGAGGCTTACATCTCTCTCCCATCCTTTACAGACCTGCGCAGGAGAGAACGATGAAGCTATTACAATAAAGCCTGTACCAAAAGCTATCTTCAAATAGCTACGGCTATGCCTTCAAAAGCACCAGAAGGCATCTTCGGGATACCCGGCACGTTTCCGCATGGCCAGCAGAAAGCAGCTTACCTGTCACCGCTGTAGCTACTCTGCCAGGGGGTACAAAGCAAAAAGGTAGCTCTAAATAAAACCGTGCCCCCCAACGCCTCCGACCGCAGTCTGTTACCCGGCTGCCCGTTTCGATGGCTTCCCCGCACCTTCTCCCTGACACCCGGGCTGCAACTCGGAAGACAGAAGCTGGTCCCGGCGTTTCCCCAGGTTTAGAGAAAGGGGGAAGACGAAACAAAAACCCGGCTCTTCGTACCATT
>NW_009235708.1:0-4798 GCF_000690835.1 Fulmarus glacialis
CTTTGCAGAGAATCAATGAGTGAATTCCTTCAAAAAAATGAGAAAGAGCGTCAGTAGGTCATTCTGTTGTTTATTTTCGGTAAGCGGGTTATAACCCGAGGGAGAGAGGAGCCCAGCGCGGTCACTGCTGTTTGACCAGAGTGTGTGATGGGATCGTGGTGGCATTCACACTGTGGGGTGACCAGGAACGGCTTCTGGGCGTTGTTGGCAGCTCCCTGGGTGCTGGCAGCACTGCCCAGACACCCTGGATACATGGAGGTCTGTCTGGGCCGGCTCTGTTAGGGCAGGAGGGATGCTGTGGGCAGCCCCCACAGGTGCTGCCAGGTGCCCGGAGGCCGTGCAGCCTGATGAACGCGGTGCCAGAGCCGAGTTTCGGGAGCAGAGGCTGTGAGGGGTCGGTGTGGTGGTGCCGCTGCCCGCCTGGCTGTGCTCTGCTCCGGAGTGGTTTAAGCGCAGCAGTTAAGCCTAAAACAAACACTGGGTCATGGGGGTCCGTGGGGGTCGTGGAGTTCATGGTGGGGAGCAGTGCTGTTTGTTCACCTCTGTTTGAGCTGAACGCCTATTTTATAGCTTTCACCAAACAAAAACTTTAGTTTCTGGATGTGTTTGTCATGCTGCAGTGTTCTGCCGCAGTATAAAGTCTTCAGTCACTGCTGGAAACCCTCAGCTGAACAGTCCCAAAGCAGTGAGGGCCTGAGCACATTCTGGTTTGGCTCGGTCTACTTGTGCGTCCGTCTGCATCTGCCTTTGCTCGTTGCCTGCGTCCTTCTCTTTGAAGGAGTGATCTTTGGGAAGTTCTGGAGCGTGGACCTCTTCCCACCGGTTGCAATACACCTGAGTTTAATGCCTGCTCTTAAACATTATTTCCCCTCAGAGCTTTGATCGGAACCTTCATCCAGAGGAGAGATTTTCGCCTCGTGACCTCATTAAGAAAATCAAAGAGCAGAAGGAAGAACTGGGCCTGATCATTGACCTGACGTACACAACTCGCTACTACGGACCAGAGGTCAGTCTTGGTCTTACTGTTGGGGAAGTGAAGTTCTGTGTAAGCCCTGATATTGCTGATCAAGTGGAAGATGTTTCTTGCAAGAAGATAACTTTAAAGAGTGCGAGGCACTCGAGTCATAGAATCATTAAGGTTGGAAAAGGCCTCTAAGATCATCAAGTCCAACTGTCAACTCAACACCACCATGCCCACTAAACCATGTCCCTAAGCGCCTCATCTACACATCTTTTAAATACGTCCACGGATGGGGACGCCACCACTTCCCTGGGCAGCCTGTTCCAAGGCCTGACCACTCTCTCAGTAAAGACATTTTTCCTAATGTCCAATCTAAACCTCCCCTGGCGCAACTTGAGGCCATTTCCTCTCTACTATCGCTGGTTACTTGGGAGAAGAGACCGACCCCCACCTCGCTACAACCTCCTTTCAGGTAGTTGTAGAGCGCGATGAGGTCTCCCCTCAGCCTCCTCTTCTCCAGGCTAAACAGTCCCAGTTCCCTCCGCCGCTCCTCATCAGACTTGTTCTGGTGAGGGGATGAGGTGAAGCATTGCAGGCCCGTTGGGACGTGGGTCTTTGTCCTCGATCAAGTAGAGGCCTGGGGTGTTCAAACCCCATTGTGCAGATCTTCTTTGTACCAACCAGCACAAGTTTTGGGATACCCTAAAGCCAGTTTTTATGGGGTCTCCTGAGTGAAGAGCTGATTACAACCAGCTTTAGCTTGTGGTATCAAATGTGTGGATACTTGCTGGGAAAGATGTTCCATGTTCTGTGTATGCTTCCTCTTCCCCAGGGAGGAAAGAGCAAAGGCACGAGAAATGAAAATGCAAATAGGCTGCTCTGGAATATTGGTCATATGTCACGGAAAAAAAAAAAAGCGGGGGGGGGCAAGGGAGTGAAGCAGAAGTTTTCGTACCTAAAAGGGTGTTGCTGCTCTTCTGGGCTTAGCTGAAAAGCTTGGCTTCTTCTGGCTTACGGTCTATGGTTCTCTAATTGATAAGAATCCTTGTGCTTGTTCTGGTAGTTGCTGACTGACTTTCTCATAGGAGCTCCCAGCCACACTCTGCTACTCAAAGATCTTGACAATGGGACATGAAGTACCGAACAGGCACACTGTTTTTCAATTCAAATGCGTTGTAAAAAAGTTTTTGAGAGACAACAAAGACAACGGTAAGTGCGGCTTTCCCTTACGTTGCTGTTGTTGGGAAGGGCTCTGCAGACTTGGAGGCCAGTGATGTTTTAATGAACAGCATGAATTTCTTTTCCTTCTCTTGGCATGTGAATGTCAAGGCAATAAGATCAGTTTGGTGTGGTGAAGGAATTCATGCTGGCTTTCTGGTAATTTGGCAGCGAGTCGAGCTTTAATTGAGTTTGAGACTTTACCCCTAGACTGGCTGTAAATACTGATTGCTTTTTGGTAGCAGTGTAAGCAGGAAGCTGTCAGTGCTCAGGAAACGCGGGATAGCTTTTTGTGGAGCTTTTAAATACATCTTCCCTGCAGTGAGCTGTGTAACCATGCAGAGGAGCTCACAGAATTAAATGAGCTAATGAGCTGGATCAGTGGCGCTAATTAGACATAAATATGGTGATGTTGTTGCGTGGTCATTTCTGTTTATTTACGCTGGTGTCACTGCTGGAGGACGAATGCAAATTCTGTCTCTGCAGAAGAGATAGAATGTTCTGGTTGGGTTTTGGAGAAAGAGCACTTAAATATAACCTGATTATTCTGTGTTACAGATAAACTCATCGGAGTTCATTGCACACATGGCTTAAACAGAACTGGCTACCTGGTTTGTAGGTGAGTTGTCCTTAGTCAGACTGAGTTAAGTGGTGGCATTGCCAGCTTCTTGTTGCTCCAGGAGAAAATAGTGTTGCACCAGTAAAACAAGAGTCAAGTGACCTGCGTGATCACAGCCTTGCAAGGATTTAAAGCTTTTCAGCTGTAAATGTTGTTAGGAGACACTTTTTATCCCCGATTTCAGCAGACCAAATGCTGATATTCCATTCTGGCGTGTAAATAGAAGCTCTAAAAACTTCCCAGTTATTCTTTCTTTTTCAGTCGTTGCTAACCTGTCAATGTTTCCATAGTTAATTGTGTAATTAGAGCTTTCTTGCTGATCTGTTCAGGTACCTGATTGATGTTGAAGGCATGGAGCCAAATACTGCAATAGAGTGTACGTATGTGTATATTCTTGTTCGGATGCGAAATGTTTATCCTGGGCTCATGGTTTTAGATGGTCAAAAGGTTTGGGAGGTACCCAAGGGAGGTAACTGTGGTTTAGCTCTGTGTGTGTGTGTCTTCCTGTTGTGTAGAATCGGAGCTGGAGGAGGAGAGGGGTTGGGGGTTCTGCGATGTAACTGGAAAGAAGGAATTAAGTTTGTGGCCTGACTGTGGAGCTGACCAGGGTTGAGGGAACCTGGGGGCAGGTAGGATAGTGCCGCGCTGCAGCTCTGCCTGCGTGTTTGCCTTGTCACGGGCTGTCGCGCGAAGGGCGGTATGCTGAGTGGGGTCACCTTATGTGACCTGAGTTTGGAAGTGTTGGTTGAAGGGGTTAAAATCCTTCTAAAGGGTTTAAGTGCCCTGCAGCCCCAAAGATGACTTGTACAGGGCGTTGATTTAACTCAGACCTGTCTCTCTCCAGTGTTCAACAGGGCTCGAGGGCATTCTATAGAGAGAACCAACTATATCCAAGATCTTCAGAAGAGATCTGTAAAAAAGTAAGTCTTTTTGTGTGCGTAAGTGAGTGCACGTGCCCAGGGAGAGCTGCTGTCAAGCACCAGACGTTAAACGTGACTGGGAAGGGAGGTAGAATGGGCCGGTGGGTAAGGAGGAGCGTGGGTAGTTAGGAGACCTGGATTTAAAGATCTCCAAAGGCCTGCTGCCTTTCCTTTTTTCAGGGAGCAGTGATGGAAAGGGGTGGGGTATTTTAAGTGTAAAAGAGCTGTTGTGATCACTTGGTGAATGGTTTGTGGACACAGTCGAGACATACAGAATTCTTTTTAAGGAACTGTGGACTAAAGAATTTGGGCTCAGGCCCCTTCAGTGAAAAAGCCGGCGTTACACCAAACACTAAAAAGCAGACGGCCAAACATCATCCGCATCATTCGAACCAATCCCCCTTAGCGGTGCCCAGGTAGGTTTTTGCTTCTTGCCTCTGTGCATGCTGTACAGCTGAGCAGACGGAACAAAAAGAGCTGCATTCTCATTTTTAAGAAACTTAAAGTTGGATATTTACAAGCCGCAACTCGCACAAGAGAGCGCCCGTTGCCTTGCCAGCTCTGCACTGGGGGAAGAAACCTCCCTGAAACTTGTCTAGAGCCTGCATATCAATATTGAAGTGTTCCTTGTGTCTACAGCAGCAAAGCTCTTTGCCTCTGAATAACGCATTTGTGCTTGTAGATGCGGAATAACATAACTGACAGTGTTGGTGCTAGTTCCCAGTGGGGCTGAAACGTTCTCAAGCTGAGAGATTTTGGGGATAAGAGGATTTTGAATCGGGTGCCAAGTGATGCAGCTCTTCCCTGAGGGTAAAGCGGTAACTCTCTTTCTGTTCCTAGGCTGCTCCCGTCTCAGCAGGGGTGCCAGGGGAACACTGAATGCAGGTAAGAACTTCCTCTTGACCTGGGGCGCACGTCCTAGATGGGAGATGACCTCTGGCAGCTCCGAGCTGTGGGGGAGCTCCGAAACCATCTCGGGGAGCAGATGGCCGGCAGCCAGTGCCTGCTTCTGGTGGAGCAGTGGCTCGTTCAGCCCCACTCTTCAGGGGCGTACAAAATCATAGAATCATAGAATCATTA
>NW_009235709.1:0-203 GCF_000690835.1 Fulmarus glacialis
GGGGGACCGCGGGGTGGGGGTGCCCCCCGCTCTCAGCCCATCCTTCCCCCAGGCCTACCTCCACTCCATGAACATCATCCACCGTGACCTCAACTCTCACAACTGCCTCGTGCGGGAGGTGAGTCCCACCTCGGTGGTGTCCTCCCCTGGCTAGGGGGGGGGTCTCCGCCCCCTGCATGGTTCCCCCATGCCTCACCCCCCCC
>NW_009235709.1:461-851 GCF_000690835.1 Fulmarus glacialis
AGCGCGTGCTGTTTGGCCTGACCCATCTCTCCCTGCAGGGAGGAGCTACGATGAGAAGGTGGATATCTTCTCCTTCGGCATTGTCCTGTGTGAGGTGAGTACCATTGGGATTGCGGTGTCCTTCTTGGGGTTGGGGTCTCCGGTTGGGGTCTCCCTCTTGGGGTTAGGGTCTCCGGTTGGGGTCCCCCCTTGGAGTTGGGGTCCTCATTGTGGTTGGAGTCTCCCCTTGGGATTCAGTTCTCTTGGGGTTTGGGATCTCCAGTTGGGGTCCCCCCTTGGGGTTGGGGTCCTCATTGTGTTTGGGGTCCCCCCTTGGGGTTGGGGTCCCCCGTGGGGGCTGAGCCCGCTCCTCCCTCCCACTCTCCCCCAGATCATCGGCCGGGTGAGCGC
>NW_009235710.1:0-228 GCF_000690835.1 Fulmarus glacialis
TTCCAACCTTAATGATTCTATGACTGAGGAATTCCAGTTCTTCTTAACCTAATTCCCAGCGAAATCACAAGAGATGTATGAGATCAAAACAAACAGATTAATATTAAAAATACAAAACCTATATTTGTGTATTGGGTTTGTGTGGCAAGGTTCTGGTAGCAGGGGGGCTACAGGGGTGGCTTCTGTGAGAAGCTGCTAGAAGCTTCCCCTATAGATAGAGCCAGGGCC
>NW_009235711.1:0-1976 GCF_000690835.1 Fulmarus glacialis
GGATGGAGGACCCTGGGGAGCGGGAGAGAACAAGTGGGGATGTGCCTGCGACCCTGCTGAGGCCGGGGCGGAGGGCAGCGCAGGCTGTGGGAGCCGGCACGGGGGCCCCGGCATCCCTGTGCCCCCCTCAGCCATGGGCTTCTCTGAATCAGCACGGAGCAACTCCCCAAGCTGCAGTCTTGTTGTATTAACAAGGCACCATTGCTGCATTTTAAGTGCGTGCTCCTTGATGTTGTCCTGCCTCTAAATGATCCTGGAAATGTATCGTCTACTTAACTACCTTTTAATTAAAAGTCAGGGATATTAGAAAAGAGAAATCAATTCCTGTCACAATTAAGACTTGGTTTGAACAATTGCAGCATGTTTCAGCGAAGGATCCTCTCTGGACTTATTGATCTGTATTGTCATAATGTCTGCTTTATTACCATGGCTCAGACGGTCTTAAATGAATATTTCGCCTGAATTATGCATGTCATCTGGCAGGCAGAGGAAGCTGCCTGCTGCCAGTCAGAGTCTGCAGAGCTTCCAGGCCCCCATGCCTGCCGACCAGGGCCGGGGCTGGGGCTGGGGCGAGCAGCCTTGTCCCCTGTGGTGCCGGGCTCATCTGCGAGCATGATGCTCGCACCGAGGGCCCTGGGCCTGCTGGAGCAAGCCGTGGTCTCGGGGTTTGCAGCCCCAGGAACCGTCTCAAAGCCTGGAGGCAGCCATGGCGAGCGGTTCCAGGCGAGCAGAAATCAGCAACTGGCAGCGCCCACTGGAGCATCCCGCGCCCGGCGCGATGCCGTGTCTCCCTGCTGACGGGCGCAGGACCAGGACCAGGAGGGCAGGCTGCCAGCAGGCTGGAGCCTTCCTCGCAGGCTGCCACGAGGCTCCCCCGCTGCCGAACCTCCCTCTCAGTCTCCCTCTGCAGAGAGGGGCTGTGTGGAGGTCTCCGGCGCTCTCCCCGTGATGTGGTGGGAGAGCAGGAGGCTGATTAATCAGAATCTAATGATGAGGGACCTTTTTAAAGGTAGAAGATGTCCCAGTTGTGGTTTCTCTGCCCTTTAAAAGTTCTTGAAAACTAGGGGGTCTTAGAGGAAAGAAAATTGATTTCTCGTGGTTTCTTTTGTACCTTGGGGCAGAAAGTAAATTCAAAGGGGACCTGACATGAAAGGTCAGAGTCTCTGCTGCTGCGGCTGATAATGAGGTCTCTCACAGATAAATCAAAACACCTGGATTTCACCACAGAGGAGCTACTGGTTTAACCCAAGATACTGGGATTAGGAAGAAGAGAGGGCATGTACTAAAATCTTGTCTGCTGTGAAAGCAGCCTTGGCAGCGGGCATGCCACAGCCCCAGTTATCCTGGGGTCAGGGCCGTATCCTGCTGCCTTGTGCTGCCTGGCACATCCAGTGCTTCCCTGCAGTTTCTGCAGAGTCTGCCAGCCTCCACCAGCTTGCCTCTTGCGCCATCACTGCTCCCTCTCTTGCTGTCGTCCACCGGCAGCGACTCCTGTAGCTGATTTCTCTTCTCCTCCGCGCTCCCCCCAGTCCTGCAAGCTGCCTGCTCGCCTGCAGCCACGTCGCCCAGACTTAGGGGTTGGGGAAGGAGAAACCCCCCGGCCTTGACAGCATTTCTTGTAAACCAGTGGCTGTGGCTCCCAAGGCTGCAGCCTGCTAGATACCATTTGCTTTGTGATAAATAGGAGTCACATAATAATTTGTGGCTCTTGTTAATGCTTTTAATCTGCAGACCTCAGGAGCACTCAGGCAGGGAGAGGTGAGCCAGAGAAAATCAGGAGAGAGAGAGATGCTCCGAAAAAAAGGAAAGAAGCAGAGAAAAGTGAGTAGGATGAACTCTTTACCTCTCTATCCCATTAGCACATTCACCACAGATTGCAAAATCCTGTTAGGAGCAGGCCGCTTGCAGAGCTGGAAGGCAGCTCGGGGCGCTCGCTGCCGGGCGGTGGCTTCGGCTCTGCGGCGGTGCCCGGGCTC
>NW_009235712.1:0-219 GCF_000690835.1 Fulmarus glacialis
AAACCGGGATTTTGACTCCTAAAGGTGTATCTTTGGTCACTGATTTCTGGATTGTCAGGATCTTTCGGGATCGGCTCTGCTCTGTTGCGTTATTCCGTACAGTACACTCTGGACCCCGTGCTTTCCATGGTACTTTTTTGTAGGACGGGGCTTGAAAATTAGTCAAAGTTCTGTGCTTAATTTCTGCCAGAAGGGATTGGTAACCTATTCTGTCTGTCC
>NW_009235713.1:0-263 GCF_000690835.1 Fulmarus glacialis
CGGCCCGTCCGCCGGCGCAAGGCAAGCCGGAGCGGGGAAAGAGCTCTCCACCGTACGTACCTGAGCGGGCGGGACAGCTGTGCATCAATATTTATTCAAAACTCCCAGGAAACCTGGATGGAGTGTAATTATCTCAGCTCAATCAACCCGGATTAGCATAACATCAAGTCACCCATCAGTCGGGGGGTTTGATTTCTGGGATCAAAGCCGCGCGCTGTAGCCACTGATGAAGGGGGTGAAGCAAGCCGCGGGAGAAGCGGGGG
>NW_009235713.1:495-848 GCF_000690835.1 Fulmarus glacialis
ATTTAGTTTAGAGTTGCTTTACTGCCTTAGCTTCCAGAGCTCGACGCCTTGTTTGTATAATGTATAATATGAGCTAAATGAGTGCTTACTTGTTACCACCATAAATAATTCCCTCGCAAATCCCTTCAGATACGTCTCAGACGCTAATCCATCTCCTCCTACAGAATATTCATGGGCACCAAGCCGATTTTAACGTAAAACAGCTTGCAAACTTTCCCCCCTAAAACTAGCGAGGCGGCAGCGCGGGGTGGGAGGATCTGTAGTTTGGGTTAAATGCCGAGGTTACCGTCTCAGCCCTGATGCCCCCGCCGGGAGCCCGGGCTGAGGATGCCCTGCAGCTCCGGGATGCGCCT
>NW_009235714.1:0-258 GCF_000690835.1 Fulmarus glacialis
GGCTGCGTCCGCAGCCGCCCCGCCCCCTTTTTCACCGCGGGCGCGGAGGCTGCTGGGATAGCGGAGGTAACTTTTTCCCGCCGCTGCCGAGCCCTGAGGTGAGGGGAGTCGGTGCCATGTCCCAAACAGACCCTGAGCTGCTCCTGCAAGAGCTGGGAGGCTGGGACTGGGAACTCTGCCAACGGGAGCTGCCCGCTGTCCTGCCCCGGCTTCTTATATCCTTCCCGGGAGGGCGGTTCGGCTGCTGGGGGGCTGTGG
>NW_009235714.1:285-25930 GCF_000690835.1 Fulmarus glacialis
GGTTGTGGGGGTGTTCCTCCTTCAGCCTTGCACAGTTCAAGCAAATAAATCCGTGGGAGGGAAAGTGGTGCAACCTTTGTAAGGGGCTGATACAGGACAGAAAAGCTGGATGCCGGGTATTTCACTAGAAATAAGTACAGCCCTTCACTGAAAGAAAAGATTCACGGTGGAAGATAGTGTGTGGTTCAATTAGCAATGTAGATAACTCTCTCCCTCGGCCCCCCAAAAAATCCCAAGACATATTCCCCAATACATTGTAGAAATACTTGTGCTGATGGCCCACTGAGGTATATCTGTCTGCACTGGTTACGGAGCATCCCTGCCAATCTCATATGATGGATGAAGTGTACGTGGGACAGTGAGAGAAGTCACTGTGACTTCTGCAGATGCTTTAAAGATAACCTTTATGGCAGAATGAGTTTGAGTTTCTTTAACTTTTTTACTCTATGTATCAAGAGTCTGAAGACTGGACTGAGCATATTCGTAAGTAGTGATCAAGAAGTACCTCTTCTTCCTAAGGATCGTTGTATTGCAATTGCATTATAAATTCTGCCCTACTTGAAAATACTTCTGCTATAACTAGTGACGGTCTTCAGCAATCCTGCTGGACCTTGCATGTTACGCTAATTGCATGTGGAATAAGCTTTGTAAAAGCCCATAAAGAAGCTATGCATGTAAGGCTGCTTTTTCCTTCCCATTACTTATGATTTTTAGATACTTGAAAAGAGGGTGCTTTTCATCTTGTATTTTATTGTCTTTTTGGCCATTATCTTACAGGTGGCAAAACTCTGGTAATACCTGATAGTGATAAGAAAATGAGGCTGATATGTAATTGTTTAGGGGTCTTGCTAACGTTCACTGTTAAGTTCCATATTAGTGCCAACCAGCACTGTGGAACATCAAATGTACAACTATTTGCAGTTTGGAATATAGAAAATTCTAGTTCCATGGGCAAACAATTGTGCTCAGCCTTCAAATAAGCGTGGTTGGGTGTGATGCTATTATTGATGGGTTTATGCTTGTTGGAGCTGTTACTATTACTTGATTTTTCAGATAATGTGTATGTGGCAAATGTTGCCCCTCTCAAAATCAAATATCTGATCTGTTTCTGCTTGACGCAGTTCTTTGTTTCATCTGGTAGGTTGTATTTCTGATAATCACGTGTTGTTTTTCTGTAAGGTTTTATAAATGTTTTGCTTTGCAGGTGTTTTGAGGATCCTGACTGAAATGTTTTTGCCCCATATCAGCCTTGCAGATTTGGAACAAACTTTTTTCTCAAAG
Source organism: Fulmarus glacialis (assembly GCF_000690835.1). Lineage (NCBI taxonomy): Eukaryota > Metazoa > Chordata > Aves > Procellariiformes > Procellariidae > Fulmarus > Fulmarus glacialis. Next base: position 1,567 of record NW_009235714.1, read on the forward strand.
GTATTACCTAAGGTATGACAGCTTCAATTAAACGTGGAATTTTCACTCAGTCCAGAGCTAAAACCTGCTTAGAATGCAGTGATTGTTTTTTGAGGTCTCATGATATAATTGTTGATTTGGATGCAAAATTTGAAATTGATATTTTACCCTTTAAAAGTTTAACAATGTTGTGTTGTTGGATTGTTTCTGTGATTGTTACCATTCTTTACAGTGGGGAGAGGATCAAATATATGATGTTCTACTTTCTATATTCAGTAACAGAATTGGGTTTTATTTCTTTTTGAGAAGATTGGGCTTTTTGTAAAATGACCAAGGTGGAGAATTTTTATGTGAGGTAGCCTCTCAGGACAAATAAACTGAAGAATCCGACACTCATATGTAATGAATAAACGTTGTGATGTTTGTGAATAATATAGTAAATAAACTTTTAGACCATACTGGCCTCAGATACTTTCTCTTTTTGGATTAAATGATGGAGATTTTTGTGCTGTAGTTGTATTAAAATTCTTCAACGCCTGCATTTTAACTGAAGTAAAGCAGTGCCAAATTACTGATTTAAGTTTCAGTTCTTAGCTTGTATATTTTAAGAAGCCTGTAAAAATGGCCACTTGATTTCCATTTACTTTATTTTCTGTCCTGTAGCAAATTTTGGAGCTTACAAGAAAAATGGCTCATAACAGGCATATCCTGAACAAGGATTACTGTACCATACCCGTTTATGTAGTATCCTGCACATGCCTGGAAGCCGCTCACTGTCTTTGCAGTCTCAGCAGTAACACTCGTAAAATATCCAAGGACTTCAACCAAAGTAGAAATTATTGTTGTCTGTAGGTTATAGACTTAATTGCTTTATGCATTCAAACTGTTAATGATCATTCTCAACAAAAAAACAATTTTTCTGAGACAAAATGAAAGTCCTTTAAAATGATGTGGTTTTAACTAAGTAAAAAATCTTTGGTAGAATGAGGTATATATTTCAAGTGAATTATCTAGGAAGTTTGTTTTACTAACAGCTTTTATAAAAAGTAATAGCTAATATAGCTTCTGTCTATAATCTGGGAAAACTGTAAGATGGTTTATTGGTATATTATGCTTTATGGTATATTATTGGTATATTATGCTTTATGATTCAAATGCTAGAAAGCATTATTTTCTCCTGTGAGTTATCTCGGTAGCCCGGGACTCCATAACGAGGAAGCAAGCAGATATAGAATAGTGTCACTATTTGCATGTGTACATTTATAAATAAAATGTTTAAGTTTTCTTTTGTTCTGATAGACTCTACAGTTATTTGATAACTTGATGTATGAATTATCCAGTGAGGCCAAAGGATTAACCAGCCAGAATACAGAGTTATGCAGTACTGTAAGGAATCTTCTACAGGCAAGTCCCATGAAATAAGTTGTCAAAGGAATGTTTACATTATTCTTTAATTTTACCTAAACAACTAAGAGGTTTTTAGAATGTTTTTGTTGGCTACTAACCAGCTGGTTAAAACATAATTTGAACTTCCTTTGCAGTTGAAGTTCAATTAAAATTTTGTGAATGATTTGATTACATTTAGTGTGTGATGCTAATCAGAATTTAAAAAAAAAAAATCTCTAATTCTCTAAAGCAAATGGAATGTGATTCTCCATATTTAAAGAGTGAATCTGGTACCTATTTATACAGTCATTTAATTAAGAGTTTTAAAATTTTTGTAAATGAGAACAGTATGAAACTTTCAAAGAGTATATGGTATCGGAGAAAAGGTCTGGAATTGCTCGGTATTATTTTATGGAGCTTCATTCATCTTCAGCAAGCTACTTATTTATGCAAATAGCAGTGAACTTTAAATGCCATAAAAATCTAGGTGCAATTCAGCTAAGAAAAGATGCTTTTGAAATCATTGCGGGAGTGAAAAACATTGATTGTTGTTGTTTACTCTTGCTTCAAGACTATGGTGCAATTGTTGGAAACTCTGACCAGTTGTGTACGATACATCTGCACACTGCAAGAGTGTGTGCCTCTGGAGAGTATCCGCACCCTTCCATCCTCGGTTCTTTATGTAATAAAGAACACATTTATACACTGCAAGGTAGGTCTGTGTTAGGCGGAGAAAAATTCTTATACTGGTTGACTTTTAGGAAACACTCGCTTTGTAAGAAGATCCTATTTTGAAATAATACTGTTGTCGAATTATTATTTTTTTAATTTAAACTTAGTTGTTAAATAGTTTACAGAATGTACTTCGTACACAAGTACAAAGATGATTTTTTCAGCAGTCTGCCCAGCAAATCTGACCTGGTAGTGAGAGGCACAGACTGTGCTACATCCATGTTTTGCATCAATGTCAATTGAACATTTTGTTTGTGAATGTAGACTCTCTGTGACATCTGTGCACTTCTTATAGCTGCAGTATTCCGAGAGCTACAAATGGTTACCAAAATAGTGCTACTTACCTTATTTCTATGCAAGTTCCAAAGTGGATTGAAGGTTGCGATTAGGATCTTTATGTTGGTTACGATGAGTAACGTATACCAGTTTCAAATCTGCATTTTCAGATGCAACAGTAATTCCCTCTACAGCAGTGAAAATAAAACAAGGTTATCAATAAGGACACAATAGCTTTTGGTCGGTCTTCATTTTCACTTCAATTTTTCTTTCTTATGGGAACCTTTACAGCAGTTTTCCGTGTCAGGACTTGAACTAAGGTGCCATACCTTTATTTAACGATTCTGATTTGAAAGTATTGGGAAATACTTGGAATGCTACTTCCTTTGCTGCTAACCTTGTACTGTTTTGTTCAGAAGGGTGATCTTAGGTGCATCAAGGCCTAATGCAAAGCCCACTAAACTCACTAGAGCCAGGTAGATTTCATTAGTTGTTGATGAGGCTGCAGGTGAATAGCATTTTATATTTAGCAAATGGGTTGGTATGAGAAGCTACAGATCTGTCTGTGTATTGAGCTAAAAGTAGGTACGTCTATGCCTTGTTCTTTTTTCCAGTGAAATGTATGACAAAGCTCTCAGTGTTTTCAGCATGTGAAAAATCAGGCTGTGATTCCTGAACTGTTTTTTTTAAACCTCTTCTTCCCTGTTTCCTACAGGACAGTGAATCAATGTACTGTGGGCATCTGCACTTGATTTCTGACCTCCTACAAGCTATGTTCAAGGAAACTTACTCTCTTCAGAAGCAGCTGATGGAACTACTTGATACGATTTCCATGGGCTCTGCTTCTCCTGAAGATAACATCATAGATATGGTGTCAGGTATATGTGAATCTAACGCTTTTTTTAGTCTTGCTGTCTTTTTTTATATAGAGAGTATGTCTGAATTTTTAAAACAGGGTTCTGAGCATGCTCAGTTTCTGCTGTCCTAAACAGCCTTTCAGAAAGCAGCATTTTGAAGCTTGAAATATTTCCATTTTTCTCCTGAAACTTTCTCTGTGGGATGGGGCATATTGTGTAGGTTTGTAGGAAAGGGGCAGCACCTAAGCACTGAGCCATTTTCCTGATTCCGTGTCAATGTGGTGGTACTCTCTTAGTGCTGTTTTCCTAGGAGAGGAGCATAGCTGCGAACTCATGAATCTGATTTAACTCAGTTGTTGCTGTTACTATTTTGTCCTTAGTAATCCACACTGTGCTGGAGATATGCTCTGTCATTTCCAATATGGACCATGCTCTTCATGCCAATACGTGGAAGTTCATAATCAAGTATGTCATTGAACTCTTTGGATTTTATTGCAATATAAACAGACTGTAATTTTAAATAACCAGCATTTCAATAGTTTTATATTCAGAGCTTCAAATAAAATTGAAGTTAGAGAATTCAATTTAGCTATTTAGCTAGTATGAAAATTTAGAAATTTAGTTAAAAATTTGGCTAGTAAGTAGTATTAAAGGCACTGTCAGTGAAGATAGTTAGGAATCACATGTGAAAAAGTAATAGAAGCTTGACTGTATGTATTACAATACAGGAGAAAATTTGAAACACTGTTGTCTGAATAAATAGTTGTAAGAGGTCTGACCTGCAATTTTGTAGGCGTTTTTGGCTTGAGTTGTGCTGTCTTGCACTTTCGTCCTGCCTCTCCTCTGTGTTTCAGTCATGGCTATGAAGAGGGTTGTTCTCTCTAAATTTCTGGTTTCTGTGTACACAGTTATTGCACCAATTAGTGTTGTATAAAAGCCTAAATAGAAGAATTAGTTATTTGGATTTGTACTAACTCATTGCATGATCACTTCTGACAATTAAATACCTGATTATACTCCTATCTTTTAGGCAAAGCCTGAAGCATCATTCTCTGCTGCAGTGCCATCTGAAACACAGTGACATCCTCAGTGGCCTGTGCAAGGACACTCTTCTTTCTTTTCACTCCTCTTTGCAACTGGCTGAGCAAATGAAGATGTCGGAGTTACAGGTAAATTAAAAAGCTCCCAAAGCTGCCATTGACCTTGAGGAGGATAAATTCTTTGTGCTGTATTATTGCTTGGAGTAGTTTGGGTTTGGTTTTTTGTTTTGGGGTTTTTTTTGGTTTTTTTTTTTTTTTACTTCATGTGGTAGGCAGAATACCTTGTTCTTTTGAAACCACGTGAAAATGAGGCCCATAACTTAAGTTTAGATTGGGGATGTTTTAGTGAGGCACTGAAAATAAGTTCCCACCATACTCTGTGGGAATTTTTTTTATTTCCTAAACTGACGATATCCCAAGGTCAACCAAAAGATAATATTTCAATTCTGTATATTGCTATAAAAATGTTGAGGCATACTGAAGATTTCTGAAGTTTTTCCCCCATAGTTGCAGAGTATGAAGAGAATCAAGTTTGAAATAGGTTTTGAGCATTGTTAGCAATCTAACTTTCTTTTTTATTGTATTACTCTGTATATTAAGTTTTAGAATTGCTTTTTTGGACAGGAGGGCACTGACCTCAGGCTGTTCCAGAAGACAGTCAAGCTGTGCAGGTTCTTTGCTAATTCCCTTGTACACTACACCAAGGTAGGTTTTAATACTTGAATTCTATGTTAGTATTAAATTTAACCCTCTGGTCTGCAAATGGAATAATTTTGTACTGCATAGTATCTTAACAATTTATGACTATACCATATGGGTGGTATAATTAACATCCATGCATAACCTGCTTGTAGTTCTTCCACCTGTATATACTCACAAGCCTAAGCAGGATTACTGCTGTGATTTAGCAGAAAAACAAACACGAATAATAAGCTGTTACAAAATGTCACTGGGGAGTGGCTAGATGTCCAGTCTTTACAGGCAGCCTTGCGCCAATGCAATAACAACATTATCTGGAAGAATTAAGCAGATGAAACCTGTTGCTAAGTTTTCAGAATTGTTCCTTATTTCAACAACTGAAAATGATGTGGCGTTAGTTAAAGAAATGCCTGTGTACTGTTGTTAGCTCTGACACTAACGTCCTGCCCTTTCCCTGGCCCTTGCACTCTGTTGCTGTGCTTTATTTTTCTCATTATTAGAAGACATGCTGTAAATCTACCTGTTTTAAGAATGTATGTGAAAAAAATTTTACTCTCTAAGGACAGCAGTGATGGTGCATTCTGCATGTTTTGTCCCATGGCATAAAAGCAGGGGGGTGATTTTTTTTTGGCACAAAGTAAATAGCATTGTGACAGGATAAAACAGCCTTACAGCATGTATGAGAGCACTTCAGATTTTTATGGCTTCAGCTCTCTATGGCTATTACAACTGTACTTACTAATTTTTTTAAATAAGCCTATAAATTTAATTGTTTTACCTAAAATATATATACATGTAGTGTAATTAATCTTAGGAATACTTTGTTTATTGGTTGCTTTGCACTTGCTTTGTGCTGTGGATTGTTAGAACTTAACCAATTTTTGCAGTGTAGTACTTTACACACCAATATAGCAGAACAGGAAGAAAGTGTATTTAATAATGTATTTTATATTAAAAGTACCATTAAAAATTAATGGCTTTTGCAGGAATTTCTTTCTTTCTTCTCTGATTCGTGCTCTCAGTTACATCAGCTCTTTCTTCAGATACACAGGTAAGAGACATACAAATAAGTGATTACTGATAGTAGCTTAATAACATCTCCATATTACATTCTTAAAGTTGCAGGTGTTTTGAGATATAAAAATACAGTTCTCATTCAAGAGTTGTTCCTTTCTTTTTTCATGTACAGAAATCTAAAAAAATGTGTTTAATAAATTGGACATTTTTGTGTGGTACTAGTTCCTTAAACCCATTCTTGATCAGTGCTCTGAGTGTCCGATATTGACAAGCTACTAACTTTGTTGCAGTTGATTTTGTCAACATTTCTTAACAAGTTATGTGTAGAGTATGCAGATTGATCGTCTTGGGCACTGTGTTATTTATGCAATTTCATTTGAAAATTCTTTTTCTTAAAATCAAAATCCCTGAAGGTAGGATTCGCCCTTCGATCACCTTGCAGTGAAGCAGTTGGGCAGAGCTAAAGCAGAGCAACCCATCAGTGTACCTTCCACTTTGAAATAAACGGTAGCGTGATGTTAGTCAAATCGTGCAAAGTCAAGGCAGTTCAGAATTACCATTCCCTAGTAATCCTAATTTCTGTTTCATATATAATGAAACAGCCATGCTACTCTTTTTTTCTGTTTTAAATTCTAGTGAAAGAAAAAAAACCAAGACTAAATGCAGGTGTCAGCAGCAACAATTTGACAGATTGTTTTAACTTTAAGACAAAGTATAGTAGCATTTGTCCTGAAGGGAGAGAGGATCAGAAACGGAGTATCCTGAAATTTTTCATAGCTTTGCTGTTACGTTTATAATCTCATGAAATGTCACAAAAGGACTCTCTAGTTCTCCCAGAAGCAAACACTTTTTTGATGTGTTTTAATGTCATAAAGCATAACAGTCTGCAAGTGGCTTATCATTTTTCTTTCAAAAGTTTTGTTGTATTTGCTGCAATAGTGGGGAAGAATAGGGGAAAGCGGACTTCATAATAGAGGGCTGATTTCAGTCATTCTTTTGGAATTGAAACCAGGTTCTGTGGCGAGATGCGCACATGCGTGTTTCACTGCAAGATCAGGTGGATTTTTTTTTACGAGTTTCCTCTTCTAACTTTACTTACCTTGTAGATCTTTCTCAAATGGAAGGTTGTAAACTTTTATTCACTCAGCAAAACGCAGCAGGATTTTTGAGTAGGAAGGTAGCATTTTTACAGTCACTTTATAAGCTGCAAGAGTAGAAGGTTTTCATTTCATGATCTCTTTTGCTTTATTCTCATATTACTTCTTTTTTTCTTTTATTGCCCAGGGTATTTTTCTCTTCAAAGAAATTGTGGTACCCTTTTATTAGTGTCATGTGTTAAATTAGTGCTGTCACATTTATGATTGTCAAATTGTGTATACAGGTGTTTTCTTGGGTTTTCGTTGCTTGACTTTTTTTGTGATTCAGTATATTTCTTATACATGTTATGTATTTTACATGCATTTTCCATGAGCTTGTAAGGTTTTCTTTCAATGTTTAGTAAAATATTGGATTGTGATGCTTAGTTTAAAGGCTGAATGCAGAGTTGTAACTCTCGGGCTATAATAGATATTCTAAAATGGGGAGCCTTTTCTGTCTTTTATTTCACAATAATGAGGAAATCATGAATTTGCCTTTTAGTAGTTATTTTGAAAAGTAATGTTACTGAAAATGTTACTGAGAAAATTTAACTTTTTTTTTTCGCCCCTGCCCCTCTCCCCCCCCAGCAAATTTCCTCCCAGTCTCTATGCTCCAGAGATCTTGGAAGTTCATCGAGATGAGATATCCCGCGTTTTTCTTGTGGCTCTGGACCCTCTCATCAACCAGCTTCTTCCCTTTAGCCCTTTTATGGAGCAAGTGTTAAGTGAAAAGTTAGGTGGGTTTAAAATAACAGCTACCACTGCTATAGTACTATGTAAGCATCTCTAAGGGATCAGGATTTATATTTTGACTTTCTGAACCATAAGCAATATTCTGTACTGGTTTGCTTACCTCTTAATTCTCTTGCAAGTACTATGATACAGCCAGTTGCACGCTAATTCAGATGAATTTTATAACAGATAGTTCATGTTGCTGTTGAGTGCATCTTTTCCAAAGTACTCGCAGTAACTTCAATATTAATCTGGTTAACAGAAATCCTATCAATTTTGCTGTTTTGCATAGTTTCAGTCTACATTTGTCACAAACTTTCAAAGGAGGCTGCAATTTTTCTGCTGTTCTGTTGGTGGGGGAAGACAGCCATTTTTCCTAAAATAATTATTTTCTGTGGAAAGTAGAATGCCTTAAAACTGAAAAATTATGAGCTTTTTGTCATTTCTGCCCTGACCAACATGTCATAATTCTGAGATAGCTGTGCTGCCTCTTGGGAGATACGGTGTGAGCATCAGTTGCTCCTTTCCTTTCTGTAGGCTGGTCTTACTTCTCTCCCACACTGTGCACTCTGGCTTTGTGATTATCCTGACACACTTTGAAGAAAACTTGGTGTTTGAGGTGTCCGGTGCTTTCAAGGCAACTGGAAGCATGAGGCACCCAGATTGTAACTCCTTTGCGGCATGTTGCAGTTACAGTTCAGAACTGGAATATTTTATTTAGCTTTTATCTGAAATAGTATATTGCATTTATTTTTCACTTCAAACATAATGTTCATGATGAAACATTACTCTTTTTTCCAGCTGTGTCTATAAGTGATTTTTGATTGTTTTACTGGGAACTTTTATGTTTCACCAGTTGTTCATTGTTTGTCTCTTGCTTAAAAGCCAGTTTACACACACGATGTATTTACCAGGGCAACTAGCATCATATTTTAAAAAAACTTCTACAGGTCTCCCTCCTGAGCAGCAGCTGCCCCAGTGTCTCATCCTGATTACCATAATGGACAAGCTGTCCTCTCAGCCTGAAGAAGTGCAAACTCTTTGGAACACAGGAAAAAGGTACTAAAAAGATTTTAACTCTAGGTCTTCACCACAACAATCAGTCTATGTGGGCAAACAGAGGGGCTTGGTTGCTGGGGTTTCTTTCGCAACCGAATAGTAAAATTTGTCAGACACTATAGATTTACATCCTTACGCTGAGAAAAACAGGATCTGATGTTCAGTGCTTCAGGAGTGAAGGACACAGAGCCGGAGATGTCTTTGTTTTTCCAGGAAAGGAATCGTATTTAGACTACTTCCAGGATAAGAAGAGAAATGTGTGTACAATATGTTGATACTTTAAAATCTTGCATTTTTATGTCTGAACCCTCTAACAATCACATGAATTTGTAAAAGAGGAAGGTAGTCGGGAACATAAATCTAGTGTAAAAGCACTGAAGTTATTGCCACCGTTTCTGGTCAAAGTTTCTGTAGTATGGATGTTGTTTGCAGGATTTGGGATTTGCATATCTGTAACCCTTTTTTTTTTTCTTTTTTTTTTTTTTTACCCTTGCAGCCTGTCTTTGTTTTCAGCTCTCTTCTTCAGTTTCCAGCAATGTTCTGGCGAGCTTTCTCTCCCTGTTTGTTTGCCAGAGGTGATCAGTACAGGACAGCCAGCAGTTCCCATCACCCTGTATCACTATGTCTGTGTCCACCTGTGCTCCTTCATTGCTTCCACACTCCCATCACACTTTCCACAGCTGGTAAGATTGTTTTTTGCTTATCATCTCTTCAGCTGTTGTGGTGCATAGGTACTATTTAAAAAAGAGTAAGTTCTTTCTAATGATCTAGCTCTAAAGTGATGCTTAGGTATGAAGTGGTTCTGTAGAAAGCAGCCGTGATACAGTTACATGACTGGAGTTCAGTTATACCGTAAATATCACATGTGGGAAAGGGAAAAATAAAGCTTCATACAAGTTCTTGAGAACCTCAGTGGTGTTGGAAATTTTTGTTCTCTTTGGGAGGGCGGGAGGTCAAGTTGTTAAAAAAGTTCAGTGTTTTCTTTTATGCAGTATTCAATTTACCTGGTTTTGTTAGTCTATAGTGTGAAGTAATAAAGTGGCATTTAATGTTTAGAGTAGATTATATTGTTGTGATTCCAGCTAAGAACATACCATAAAATGGTAATAAGCAAATTTTTCTACTTCAGAAGAGTATTCTGGGCTTTGATTAACAGTATGTAACGTTTTAAAAGTTTTTCACTTTTTGCTACACATAGACTAAAGAGCCTCTAGATAAATGTAAACCTTTATAAAGTTAAGAGCTGTCACAAAAACTATAGCCCTAATTTAGGGGTTTTTTCCCTGAATGCTACATTCCTCTTTCAGATAGAATGAGTGTTGCTAAAAGAGGAAAAGGTTTTATTTGGTTTTCAGTAAGCTGCCAATAAAGCTGGCAAGAAAATTGGCAATACGTTGGTTTAAAAAAAAAAAAAAAATTTTTTTTCATAAAAGTTGCCTTGCAAAGAAGGGATGCACAAGATGAAATGTTTTGAAAAGTGAAAGATCCTTAGCTCATTGAAATGAATGTACACGTACATTCAAAGTATGCAAAACTAAAGGTGTAGCTGCTTGCTTGATGGTGTAGCTGAATATAGAGTATGAAAATGAGTTCTTACAACACTTCAAATTTGATAAGCTGAAAATCTTACTAGGTTTTATGCTAACTAGTGGAGTAAAAGTAATAGTAGGCCTGCAGCCTGTTTCTGTGTGAATTTACATATATATTTTCTCCTCAGGAGTATGCTCTGCTGGATGCTGTGCTGGGTTCTAGTATGATCACGTCTCTGCTAGCAATGGACTCGTGGTGCTTCCTTGCCCGGTAAGATGTTTTTATTACCAGTCAAGCAGGATTTCCACAGATCCAATTAGTTCTGTCGTTGTACATAATTCCTTGAGAGAGATTTTTTTAGATTCTTTCCAGATATAGAGCATATTTTGAAAATTAGGAGCAGAAATGGCTTAACCATTTTTGCATTCATGCAAGTAAGGGGAACATACCTTTTCTATTATTTAATAATTGTTTTTTTGGAATAGTTGTCTCAAGTAAATTGTGTCTGTGCTTAGAGGAAGTGGCCATCTCTCAGACAAGATTTATAATACTCAGTCTGTAAAAGAGTAGGAAGTACTGACTCACAAGCTTCTGTCTCTCCCACATTCCAGGTATGGAACAGCTGAACTGTGCGCTCACCACGTTGTTGTGATTGCCCACTTGGTAAGAAGCACAGTGACGTTTACAATTCGGCACCAGCTTTAATCCTAGTTCTGCTGGCAAACTTTCTAAATGACCAAAGACAGGAGTTTCATCTTTTTCCAAATCCAAAATTGAGATTGTTTTAGTTCCTCAAATTGGGTTAGTAATTAGCAAAAGCAGTACTTTGAAAATCTAAAGCAGTATGACTAGTATTTCCAACATGTCCTGCATTGTTTTATTTAGTGTTACTGCTGTAACTTTCAGAACATTCTGTATAGAATTCATTTGCCGAGTGGTGATTTTTTTCTTAATTTAATTAGATGCATTCCCTGTTTTCCTAATTCAGATAAAGTCTTGGCCTAGTGACTGTTACCAGGTCTCTGCCTTGGGTGTTCTGCTGAGGCGTATGCTGTTCTTGATGGCTCCAGATCATCAGGCAAGTATAGCACCATCATCTTCTGTCTTTAATAGAAGAAATTTAAATAAGTAGCCTGTGTTAAAGTATCTTCTTTCAGTTCTTCAGAAGTGGCAGGATGTTGAGTGCTCGCTTGCTGTACTTGATATTGTATTTGATATTACTTTGTCATAGTGGATCCTAATTTGTGCAGATGTGCTCTTTAATAAAAACAACAAAGGCACATATACCTTTCTAAGAGTGGTCTTACTGGGCGGCAATGAAGTCCTTTTTTTGACTAAGTATGAAACCAGCACATCTCCCAGATTTGCTGAAACCGTTATGTCCTGTCATTGCATCTGCGACTGGTGTTCTCATGTCATCAGATATAAAGACTAGTATCCTTTCCTGTCAGTGCCTCTCTGTACACCTCAAAGAGGCTAAAGCTCTTTCTTCTACTTGCTAGGGCCATTGCTTCAAGCAGCTGAAGTTGCTTAATCATTCTGATGTTCTATATGTGACAAGGGAGGTGGCAGTTTTATAAGGTTTTTGTATAAAAAGTTGGGTTTTATTTAAATGAAAGGTTTTACATGCTTTTTTTCATGTAATATTTCTAAAGCAAACTAGTAGTGCATTTTGGTTTCTCAGCTTTCTGACACGTTATCAAATTGTCTTCTGGTCTGTTTAGTTCCTATTAACTTTTGTTTGCAGGTAGAATTTGCTCATAAGTTTCTTCCAGAAGAGGAGGAGAACTTGGCTGTGTGGCAGCACGTATCCCTTAAGGCCCTGAATCCTGATCTTAGGAAACGAGTGGCATGTCAGCTCTGTGTGGCAGGGCTTGCACAGTGCAGGCGATGGCTGAATAGCAAGCGCGCTTTGGGACAGCTCCGACCTGTGGTAAAGGAGACTTGGTTCTCTTTGTAAAAATGTGTGAACTCTGGATTTCCAAACTATAAGGATTCTGTTGCTGCCGCCTCAATTCTATTTTTCTGTGTGTTGCACAGCTTTTTACCATGCCTAACATAGCACCTTAGGACCCTTTACTCTGAGGGGGATGATAGTGGAGGTCATGGTGTTTTAGGAGGTCATTAGTTGTTCTAGTTGTTGTTTGGTCTCTGGGTGAGCAGATGTATTTTTCTTCCGAATGTCATACAATTACTTTTAAGTTTTAAAGTCCTGGCCGCTTTTATGCGGCATCAAATCTGAAAGATGCTCACTGGTCTCCTTGGCGAAGGAGCGGAGTGTGAGAAACCAGAGACTTCCACATGAAGTATCTGCTGCCAGCTTTCGCCTTCCAGTGCAGTTAATGACTACAGCATCGTGTGAAACTCACAGGAGTAATGGATGGTTTCCTCGCTTTGGAAGCTTTATTGGCCAGTGGCCTGGTGGATTAGCTGTACTGCACCGCTGACACAGCACATTGGGCTTCTTGCCATCTTGTGTCGTTTTAGATATTTAATACAAGCCTGGGGTTTTGGTTCATTTTACATGTAGGTTTTTTTGGTCTTACACGTTTTTTCCTACTAGAATACTGCCCTTTCTGTCCTGCTGGCTGCCTACAATTTTGCTGGTGACACTCTGGAGGCAGAACTTCAGGCATCTATCTTGGGAGTGCTTGGTCAGTTCTGGACTTTTCTCCAGGCTAAGCAGGTAAGAGAATTTGCTGCTCCAATGGTGAAAACATGATGTCTTTGAGAGGCTGGTGCTGTTTCATCATGTGTTTGTTACTAAGTTGTTTTAGTTGGATTGGACCATTTCTGTAAAGCACAGTGTAACTGCGCTGCCCATCTGCTGTCAGCTGGTTTATGTATTAGGCAGGCGCATGCTCTGGGAAGCAGAGTTTGAATTTTCCTGAGTATTGCATGCATGACTCCTTGCTACTCCATCTGTTGCTCAGTGTCAGATTCAGACTTGCTTAACGAGAAGTCAGAAATACCTCATTCTGATTCATACCAGTTACAAATTTGGCCTCCTATTATAAATGTTCATTAGAATGTGAACAAAACTCATGGTGATTTGATGAGTATGCAGCTTAGCACATGAAAACCCGAAAAGCTAGTAACCTTCCTCCCGTATTTGAGAACAAGGGGGTAAGGTGATTCCCTTGCGACTGTATACCTATACTGCAATTGCAGTAAAGAAAGAAGGATTATCATGGTTCATACTCTGAATTTAAAAAGTTTGAGAGTGGGGATGAAGAAGAGCCAACGTGTTCCTTCAGAGGTCTCTTCCAACCTCAGCCGAAATTTGGCAACTGATAAGTGAAAAGAAATAGTTCAGATAACCTTTGGCTGCTTATATTAGTGAGCAGAGGAAGGAGATGAGGCATAAGAAATACTCTTAATAAAAATCAAAGAAGAGGGTTTTGTGAAATATGCCTACCTAGAGATATTGATATGACTATTTCAGTATTTTCTTCTGCTGCTTACAATGTGGTGTTTTATGTGCGTGAAGTTAGGCTAAGAATTTTGGAACATTACTGTAACTTTAAATTCTTTCTTAAGTAGTTATTCCATAAGCTAAAATGCAGTGTTATTAATATCTTGTGATGTGTTGAAGGTCTCAGATGAGCCATGTCTCCAGCAGACCCTGTGTTTGTTACTTCATCTTTTGGAATTTTTCATCCAAGTATTAGATGCTCAACTGATTACTCAGGTAAAAAAACCAAAACCAAACCTTCTTATGAATAATTTACTTCATGAAAACCAAGCTCTTTGTAATTTACTGAAATCTCAAATGAGTATTTCATGGTCTGGCCTTCTCTTAACACATGGAGATTCCTAATTTTATTTCTTCCTTGATTACTTTCCTGGTCTTTAAACCAAGTGTATGGCACTTTGGTTAACTTTGCTTTTGAGAATCCCATTACTCTGTAAGATAATTAAGATATATGGATATGCTGTAGAGCATGCTTATTTCTTTCTGAAATGCACACTGCAGCTTTATCCTAGGTGTAGGATGCCTCCTTTTGTTTTCAGTCCAGTTTTCCAAAATCGCTGTCCTCAGATTTAAAGATAAGACAGAAGAGTTTTCACCTGCAGTCTGTTTGATGGAGCTTCACTGGGGTTTGCTTTCTGCAGGTATTTGCACTGCAGTCCTCCCTTTTCCAGTTGGATCCCCCAGATCATGTTCGTCTAGCGATGGTGGATTTTCTCTCTTCTATGGGAAAGGTGTTTATACCACAAGAAGCACAGGTAAATATAATTGTGGCCTTATTTAGATAATCTTCAGTCTTTTGATAAAAATATATGCTATTTATTTAAATACAAAGTGAAGGATCAAGTTCATCAAAAACATACAGGAGTGCCATGACATTGTCATCTTGGAGCCTTATTAATGGTCTACGGCAGTTTTATTTCCATCAAGACATGCTGACCGCATGTAAGATCTTTCGTTTATTCATTTGCTTGTTGCTTCTCACCAGTTAGAAAGGACTGACATTTGAACCTCCAAGAAGAAAGAATAGAACATGTCACCTCCCTTACAGTGTTTTTTTGCCAGACGGAGCAATAGCACTCTTGCATTTCACAAACCCAACCCTTAAGCTTAGCGTGATTCTTTAATAATAAATCATGATGGTAAGGTATGCACAACTAACCCTTTGGAACTGATAGATACTTGTTCCTCTTTCAGAGGCAAGTTGGACCCCAGTTGTTGTGTTTGTTTGCTTCTCTGCTAGCTGACCAGACCTGGCTGATTCACCAGCATGCGTTGGAGGCTTTCATGCATTTTGCAGAGGTAAGCGTAGCGGAACTCTGGATGCATGTATTTGGCTCTGTTAACTTTTGTTGTACAGAAATTCTTTCATCTTAAATGTTTGCTGCTCTTCCACTGACCAGTTTGGATCTTGGTATTAAAAATGCTATTGCACATCAAAAGTAATGAGGGCTAACGCAGTTGTAAGTGATTTCAGGAGCTGGAAGTGAAGGAAGATTAAGCATCGGTTGCTTAGATTGGTTGCAACAAGAAAGGGATTCTCATAGAAACATTTTTTACTTTGTCTATTCCTTTGTTAATATGAATGTACTAAGCAACTATTACTCAACACCTTTGACAGGAAACAAGCCATGAAGACGTTGTTCCTCAGTGCCTTAATTCTGAAGAAACTAAGAACAAAGTTGTTAGTTTTCTGGCTAAGGTATGTATGTTGTTGAACCATTTTACTGCTTTCTTAGCTGATGTTGTACACATCCATAATAAGTTGTACATGGCCTATGTCTATGTGTACACCTGCATCATCTGCATGGCAATTAAATAAGTAAGTTTAAAATAAATTGTTCTTTTAACTGGGATCGGGTTGAACTTTTCTACTTGCTTTAATCAGCAGAATTAACAACTGCCATTCCTATGCACCCTGCTCTTCCAGTACTTCCCAACTTTGATTTAAATGCTTTGCTTTTCCCACCTTGAACAAAAGAAATTATTAAATTGCAGAGTTATTGTTGTAAGCAGGGAAGTTATCTATTAAAAAGACAGGGATTTCATCATTCCATTAGTTGATTTCGTCCCCCATTTCTCTTGGATCAGTTTCTGAAAGCTAAATGAACGTGTATGAAGCATCTTAGTCCTTTTTGCATGTTAGAAAAAATTCTTTTAAGAGCAGATGGCTATTCATGCAGAACAGAGACAGCGGGGGAAAAACGGGGTGGTTATCATGCTGTGACCTAAGGCAGGGCTATCTGGATGAGCAGTTTTTGACAAGCACATAATTAGCAACAGAACTGATAGCTGCCAGTGATGCTACACCAAAGTTGTTGTAGATAACTTCAATCTCCTGCTCAGAAGAGTGTGCAAGAAATTAGATTCAATTTGAACATCACGTTAAGATCTCTCCCTCCTTCCCCCTTGTTCTGGTATACAAGTTGAGCCTATGAAGGTTGGTAATGCTGCCTTGGTTTAGTTACCTCTCCTGTGGCTTTCTCCCCAGACAAGGCAAGTAGAAGAGACAACAGAAGCACGAACAGAACGCATGAAACAAGAAAGGATTATCTGCAGTGCACAGTTTATGAAAATGGCTGGAGAACTGGAGTCAACAGGAGAGGTACGTGCACTTCTTTAAACTATCTGGGCTCTGTTGTCAATTTCTGTCAGTTCTGGGAAGTATCGAAAGAGGTTCAAAATGGTCTTGCTGCCCTCCGTGTTCTAAGAAAAAAGGTCTCATGCACTCCTGGCCCTTAATATTGTATCTGAATGCTCTGTACTGCCAGCCAGCTGGCAAGAACTCTCACAAGGCAAGGGAGTCTCTTACAGCTCTTCTCCATCAAAGGGTTTTCTGCATTTGAAGACTGATCACTCCTATAGAGCATTATAAATGATGTCTCATGTTTACTTAAATCTGCAGCCTCTGGCAAAAAGAGCATGTCACCCACCCTCTGAGGAGCAGTATAAGTCAGCGGTAGGCACGATGGAGGGGGCAGTGGAGGCTGTGAAGCTGCTGCTCCGGAAAGGGTCACCCCCTGCTTGGCTTGCAGTGAGACTGGAGGCTCTACATACAGCTATAGCCATCCTCAGGGACAGTGTACGGTAAGGCACTCAACAGGTTTTAGAGACAATAAAACAGCTCAGCTCCCTGTTCTGAGGGAAGAGATGTCTTTGTACCATGATTGCTGGAGAAGAAAAAACTCTGACACAGGGTGATGCTCTACTGTACTGCTGGGTCTCGGTTAATGTGCCAAAATGAACTGAGGTGTGAGATGTTGGCCCATCTTTCATAGTAACTGGCTGGAAGGACTGATATATTTTAAAGGACACTATTGTGCATCTGAGCTGTCATTTTGTATATTGCCAATGTATAACTTGTTCTTCTAAGCTACTGTATGATGATAAATATTTCACAAGATTGTATTTTGAATACAAAGATGTTTGAATCTGTTGTAAAAGTAAGTTACCTTTGTTCCTGTCACGTACAGGTGACCAGGCAGTAGGTGTTTTTACCTTAATTTTAAAATACACTCAAGAATAACAGTTACAGGCTCTATACTGTTCTCTGAACATACCTCTGCTGCTGGTTCCACTCCATGCTAGGGTCATCTTTTAAAAATAATCTTTATTGGTCACAGTTAAGAGCAGAAAGAACGCGGTGCTTAAGCAGTTTGTGTTCACTCGTCCTTCACTGCACGGTTCCTAGCACCTCTTGTGCCACCCACTGACAGAACTATATAAACAGAAATAAATAAGTTGAGTAAATGGTACATTCATCTTAAAGTCATCTCTTAGCTAAAAAGTTAAAAGGAGCCATTTCTAAGGGCTTTACTTTTCTGGAGGGGGAAAAAAAAAAAGGCACATTAACCAAGGAACTCAGTGTGACTTTCATTTATTGTCATCAGTTTTTCAGAGCAGGGATGAGTTCTGGAACAATCGCTTACATTCTTACACCACTCTTGGCCTCCAGTAGCATGTCAGCACCAACACACCCATCGTGCTGTTCCTCCTTCCGATAGCAGTGGCACGCACCACAGCTGGGCATATTGCTTGAGTGTAGGCCTCACCCCTGCAGTTTTTGGCACAGACTGGAAAGGAGCATCCATTGCAAGAGATCAGGCCCCACGGGGTCTTGCTGGCTGCTGCAGCAAGTGCCTGCCTTCTGGCAAAAGCAGTGCTGAGGTACTTATCCATTGTATTGGGGAAGCAGCGACTTCTCTTACAGAATCCAACACACCATAAGTTGCCTTTGTCTCTTTCAGTCCCATTACCAGTTAGTATCATCTTCCCAGTTCAGCTCTTCTTCTTCACCCCAGCCTGCAGCTTCAGCCTAGAATCACGTAAAATTATCAACATTAAGGCACATGTACTGTACTTTGCACAGCCACAGAAGCCAGGCAGTAGCCTGTGTGGCTTGCCGTGGCAGAGCAAGACATTCATCGAGAATGCCAAAAACCCCTCAGAAGACCAAAAATGAAGTGCCAGTATTTGCAGCTTTCTGTCTTAAAGAACTTTTAACTACAAAAGGAAACACCTTAAAGACAAAGAGCAAAGTAACAGGGACATTCTTGTATTTTTTTTCCTAAAATTAAAGCAAGAACTGTTTGTACCAAAACCACTTCCCATTCAGAACAGGATGCTATAAACTAGATGATTTCTTTCCCCCTAACAGGAAACAGCTGTTGTCCTGCTGTAGTCTTACACTATGAGTTTGATCTCACCCATCCACTGACACAGCTCTTCTACTACTCCACATCACTGACTACACTACAGTGAGTGACTCACCCCCAAAACAAGGCTGAGACCACGACAGTGGTCTTAAAAATCAAGTGTGCCATTTTCAAATGTTGTAAACAACTTCAGTTTACATCCAAGGCTCCTCTCCCCATGCTACCTGCTACCCCTGTGGTAGCTCTCTTGAGGCTGAATGAGCAAAACAACTTGAAATCAACACCTATTCCCTAACGGAGTTACGTGTTCAGATGGCAGTGTTGGGAGTGCTATCTCCCGTCCTAGGAAACACAAGCAGTCTCTGGAGTCTCTATGCTTACTTGAAAAGGCAGTTTTATAACCCCCCTGGTCTCTGAAATGGAGAAATGTCTCAGTTATTCTTTAATGAAAACAAAGCCCCCAAGAAGCTTTACTCTGTAGTCCAGAGGTTCTGGTTTCCGGGTCTTTTATTTACAATGCTGTTAGGTTTCCCTAGAAGAGCCAGGAGCAACACTGAGTCCTGAGCATCTTCTGTTCTTGAAACCCCCCTTCTGTCTGTGCTTGGGGCCACGCCTGTTCAGCAGACGGGATCCAGCCTTGTTTTACCTGTCCGACAAACCAACTCTCCCTAATGTAGTGTAGGGTCCTTGCATCCAGGATATAGCAGCACAAATTAAAAGCCCTCAGTCAGTGCCTTTAGTAGTGTACAAGTTAAGTCCATTCTCTTACTGTTTCTTAACACAGCTGTCTTGCTGCTGCAGTAACAGCCCACTGAATTACCTGGTGCCTGATAAGAGGCATCATTCAGAGCTCAGCATCGTGTATGCACAGGTAAAGACTCAACTGTGCAGTCATACGCTGCTTGCTCAGGTTATCCACCATCTTATTAAGGAGCCAGCTGGTGCTACAAGAGTGTGTTGTGCTATGTACATGCTCTCAAGTGTGCAGTCATTTAAACCCCACTGCTATAGTCTCTTACCTCAATAACATCAGCTGCTGCAAATTTGGATGAAAACAGCACATTCTGGGAGGCACCTTCTCTGCTGGATACTACACCAGAGTGACTGGGAACAACCACTTCTGTCCTCGCTTCAGGTAAAATCAAGATAGCCGAAGAAGGTTTAATGTCTGGGATCATGTCAGCAAACCAGTCCAGCTCAGGGTCTTGCACGGGTTTCCTCTTCACTTTGATCGTGAATTCTTCTCCTAGGCCAGACTCCGATGAAGACTTCAACCTTTCCTGAAGGGTTATTTTTGGTGGCACGGTTTCTCCCAGCTGTTCCTGGTGGTCCCAGTTGTCATTGCTCCAGCTGCTCCCGGGGCAGGACTTTGTGGGGGGATTCAGTCTGAGGCTTTTGAGTTCTTTGCTCCATTGATGGGTACCTGGCAGAGGCCTCACCGTTTCAACTGCATCAGCTTGTGTCACAGTGAGGCAGTTTCCTGAGGACAGTTCAGGACTAGGGCTGCTGGGTTCAAAGTCATCCCAAGGCTTCTCATCTACAGCATGTTCAGCAAAATAAGGTCCCACACAGCCCTGTGGCGCTCGGGGCTGAATTTGAATGTTCACAGTTTTCTCAGTCTCCTCTGGCTCACTCCAGTCTGGCCACTCCTCTGCTGGCTTTTCGGAGGTAGTCAAAGAGCTCCTGCTGCTCCCTAGCGTATTAATGCTTCCAGGAATTCCATTCAGGGGGGACTGAGTGTCTTGCTCGCCTGTGAAAGACAAAGGCATTACATACGCATTTCAAGAGAGCAAGTGTAGAGACAGAGTTGTGCCTAAAACTCCTTGACATCACAGGTAGCACCTGGCATGGAAATAAGCCAGTGATGCCGATCGGAAAGATGCTTCAGTGCGAAGCTCCTCTCATATTAGAAAGCACAGCCACATTCCTTGCACAAAGGAGGGGTATTTCATCTCAAAGCCCTGGGGCAATAAAAGCTGACGGCTGATAAGCAATAGGTGACTGAAAAAAGGCTTCTGAGGTCAGAGAATGAGCTGACTTATAAATCCAGTGTATCTGCCAAGCTGTGGGAGGGGTGAAAAAGCACAGCAGAGAACCTGCTGTAAGGAAACAGAAATTCAAGGCCAGCTGGCCAGCCAACAGTCTGTGTATATCAGATTTCCCAATAACTATTGCCTAGGAAGTCAAGGGTACACTCTCCTTCCTTCACTGTTACCTTCCTTGGTTCACTGTATCTCTTTCAGATCAGCACATGGGGGAAATTAACATCTTTTCCAGCAATGTTTCATTTGTAGGACACTTGATTTCTAAAAAGGAAGAGCTAGGGCAAAGTTTTACCTGTCTTCAAAGCCAGTGGATTGTCTCGTCGCACAGAAAGCTTCTTGACAGGTACATTTCCAGCGATGGGAAACACACTAGAATTGTTCTTCAAAGGCTGAGAGGTTTGATTTCTCTGATTGCTTACAACATGACTGGGGGAGTCTGCAGGGATAAAAGAAGAAAGGACACCAGGTCCACAAGGTGCATTGTCAGTCTTAGTTGAAACTGCCCGCAGCATTGGAACGTTCTTATTTACAACGCTGACAAGCAATACTGAAGGAAGATTGGCGCAGCAGTGCAACAGCTGCACATAACACAATACTCCTCTGTTCCTGCCATCTGCAACTCTTGCCAATACAAAGTTTGGGCAACTGTAAATGGTCAGTTTTTGCTATGTTCTTTCAAGAAATACACAATGAACAAACTGATTATGATCAGAACAGATGATTAAAAAATGCTGTCTGCCACCTGCCTGGATTCAAAATCCAGCTTCTGTACCGCATAGCAACTCAAATCCCCCATTACCTGCCTCTCGTACAAAAGCACAGCACTGGTAGTCACAACAATTCAAAGCGTAAGCAAACTCATGTGACTACACAAACCCTCTTTTATGCCTGGGCATGAGCGAAGCAGCTCACAGGAGCAAGAGGCTCTACCCTGAAGGCTGTGCAACTGCCTCCCTCGTATCACACCTGCAGTGAGGTGGGGTGGAGGCAGTAAAGGCCACGCTCTGAAGCTGCACAAGGCAGGTTTGTTTCCCTGGGCCAGTGACGATAGCCTGGCAAGCACCTAATTCCAGTTCATTTCTGGGAGTTGCAGCGTGGTGGTGATTCACCTCGGCCATGCGAGGCCCTGTGCCACCACCCCAGAATAGCACAGCTTGGGCCAGTGCTGCATCGGCTTCCACGTGGCTCACCTGTGTCCCCAGCCAGCTGCGCCTGCCTAGGCCAGGGGTTACCAGCGCAGCCAGAGATGCATGGCCCATGGCACTGGAAAGGACTGCCGTTAGCACACAGAACCCACACCCTCCCCAAAGTGCCCTTCATAAAGGGCACCATCCTTTTAGGGGCTTAAGCAAAGAGCTTATTAAGCCTCCCGTGTTCAGCCTCTAGTACCGTTTTTTGCAGGTTGTCACTCACTGTTGAGGACAAAGGTGGGTTTTTTGTTGTTTGTCAATAATTAAATCAGGTCTAATTTTAAATATATTCTGAAAAATAAACCTGGTTTTAGCATGCAGTCCAAAGGGGTTTATTTACTATAGTCTACTAAAATAATGTAAAGCAAAATAATGTAATGAGCCATCCACAGATTTTAATAAAGGGTGGTAACTGTCAGTACACACATGATCAGGAAGAAGACATTTATACTTAAATTAATCTCTATCATGCATTTCAGTTGGTATCTATATGTCTAAAGTAGAACAAATGCTGATCCTTCCCTCCAGTTATAAGCATTCTTAGTTTGAATATCCAGAAAAGCTTTCCCTTAGTACATTCGGTTCCAAGTTATCTAGCAGGTGCAGGGACTACTGTCTTCATTTGGATTAGCTGAAAAGCCTCCTGAGAGCTGAGAAAATAGGGAAGTTCGTATTGCTTTTCCAATCTATGAATAGAAATTGGGGGAAGAGGATGAGATTTACTATTTTTAAAAACATGAAGGACAGAGGGAATATTAAACAACTATCTGGCTAAGTACATAAGTCCTTTAGAAGAGCAGTATTAATTTTTGCACCAAAGACAAACACACACACTTAACGATCTCCTTTACTTACAGAGATTCTTAAATGAAGAAGAGATTTAATTTTTTTTCTATATATTTTCTACATTTAAAATACTTTTATATAACTCTACTTCTGATATCAATTCTGTATCTGCAAACAGCACGTAATTGAGAACTGAAGTTTAGTTGCAAATTAGCTTTTTTTCAATTAACCTGTCAAGAGCAACAGATTAGTCATCCAAGAAATTCTGCCTGTGTTGCTTGGACAGAATGGGCAAGAATCCTGAGAGCACTCTGACTGTATCATTTACCTTCTGGGGAGAGATCAGCAGTTTTCATGAAACTTGGTGCAGAGCTTTTGAAAATCTTCGTTCTTTCTCCACCTATAACTACTTCAGGTCCAAGCAGGGAGACGAGAACTGCTAAGCTGTGCAGCGTTATCGCAACGATAGAGTCACTGGTATCTCGAAGGCCCAGCAGCACCTACACCAAGAACATGATAACGTTACCAAGAACAGAAAATTCTGCTTTTTCACTTCTTTCCCCTTTAAATGTTACATTTGCAGCACATTTCATTTCTATGATCTCCCACAGCTCTCAGTAGATACTGGACATTATTCCGTAGCATAAAATCAGCCTTCCACTTTCTGTTACAAGCTAAAGAGGGTGGCTGATCCTAGTGCCTGCCGAGTGCTGGACCGTAACGCCAAGGCAGCCTGAGCTTCGACTGATCATTCTTCCACTCTTGACAGCTGTGGTATGAAACAGAAACACAGTCTCTTGTTGTGAGACTGCCAGTGAAGGCCGACAGGTATCGGCAGAAGCGGTGTGTGTGACAGAGGGCATCGGCTTTAACAAAAACACCACTCCAGATCAGGATGGGGTGTAAGGGTTAGGGCTTGTGTAGAAAGGAGGTTGCAAACTATTTATGGCCAGCACTGTGAGATCCTAACTTTAAGCTACAAACCAACCCGAGTAGAAGAAATCCCATATTCTAGAATATACTGCCTATTGTTTTGCTGTCCTTAACCTGTGGCAATATGATGTTTTTCAACTCCTCCCGAGAGAACAGTCCTGCGTAGGCGTGAATGTGAGACAGCAACACCATTCGAACGTGCTCCTCGTGAACCTCAAATAGCTTCAGCAGCACAGGAATGACGTGCGTCTGGAACAAGGCTGGCGACAGGAGGCAGCTGGTCTGGCTTTCTCCAATTTGGTCTAGGGAAGAGAGGTGAAGATGGGACAAGGCTGCTTCAACAACAAGAGACAGCTCACCCAAACGCTCCTCACTGAGAAGCAGCTGAGATCTACAGTGCCACCCCACTGCCAGGTCTGATTTCTTTGTCAGCTGCCCACAGAGCTTGCTTGGGATGTCAGAGATGGGAGGGAGGAGAGGCAGCAGTGCCAGTGTCCATGGCTCGATGGCTCTGAACAGGGAAGGTCAAACAGTGGAAAGTACTGCAAATGGGGAAGCACACACAACTGTCCTTCCCAGTTCTGTATGTTACAGTATTTGTTCTGGTTAAATGAACACCACTATTCCCGTGATTTAATGGAACAACCACTCTGAATTCATTCCAAACTTGTCAGTAATGATTCTGAAGAGAGAAAGTATTTAAAGGTCACCTTTTTTTGGACCCAGCAGATGAGGAAGAAAACTCTTGACAGCTACAGGTTCTGCAAACACAAGCTGATTGAGTAGAAGAGGCACCAGCCGTGACGCTATCAGCTCCTCCGACAAGCCCGCCCCCCTTTC